>NC_068308.1:5104002-5116002 GCF_025860055.1 Xyrauchen texanus | reverse complement strand
CCATAATTCAAATCGCTTAAAAATCATACTAAACAATGTTTTATTGAAAATGTAAAAATGCAGAAAGTTTTCTGTGAGGGTTAGGTTTAGGGGTTATGTTAGGTTTAGGGTATAGAATCTATAGTTTGTACAGAATAAAAATCATTATGTCTATGGAGAGTCCTCATAAGGATAGCTGCACCAACATGTGTGTGTGTGTGTGTGTGTGTCTGTGTGTGTGTGTCTGTGTGTGTGTGTGTGTATGTGTGAGTGTGTATTTATCACTTTGTGGGTACCAAATGTCCCCATAAGGATTGTAAAACCCGAAATTTTTGACCTTGTGGGGACATTTTGTCGGTCCCCATGAGGAAAACAGCTTATAAATCATACTAAATTATGTTTTTTGAAAATGTAAAAAATGCACAATGTTTTCTGTGAGGGTTAGGTTTAGGGGTAGGGTTAGGTTTAGGGGATAGAATATAAAGTTTGTACAGTATAAAAACCATTATGTCTATGGAAAGTCCCCATAAAACATGGAAACACAACATGAGTGTGTGTGTGTGTGTGTGTGTGTGTGTCTCTGTGTGTGTGTGTGTCTTTGTGTGTGTGTGTATCTGTATATCTGTCTGTGTGTGTGTGTGTGTCTGTGTGTGTGTATCTGTATATCTGTGTATGTGTGTCTGTATATCTGTGTGTGTGTCTGTGTGTGTGTGTGTGTGTGTGGGCAGGTACACGTGCAGGAGTATTCATCATCACACACAGCTGAATGTAAAGTATACGGAGGCGTTCAGGCTTTGATGTGATTGTGTGGAACTGGAGAAGCTCTTCACAGACAGACTGAATTACTGCTGTTTGTGCTTTTACTTGATAGGGACAATACAGAATAATATTGTTGCACAATTTGAAGCTCTATGTTGCATGTGTTTTATATTTTATTTATTTACCCTCTATTAAAATGTCATAACTGTATGTTTAGTGAAGCGTCAGTCTTCTCTCTGGTGACGTATGCAGGATCCTCCAATGCGGTTTAAGCTCCGCCCCTCTCACGCTCATCTGCATCAGAGCCATATAAAGAGAGAGTTGCGACAACGGAAGTTCTAAATGCTTGATCGTCACGTGATTCACGTAGACTTCAGATAGTTCCAGGAAGTGCTTTTGCGGTCATTCCAAACTGTTAGAGTAGTGACAGAACTGCGATTTCTGGTAATTAGTAGTCAATAAATGCATTTATTTTATATATTTATGTAACACACCGACATATGTATGTAGCATGAGTATGTTGTTACAGCGATGTTGTTTTTTTAAAGATCAAATCAGCTAATATTTGAGGATTAGTGTTAAGCTTACCGTTATTTGCCTCAACTTATTTCAGGCTAGGGTTTCTGTTGCCTTTTTATGTTACCTCATGTTCATTGTTTTCACTAATCTCATGGTAACTAATGTCATATTTATGACTTTTCAGATAGTACAGAGACAGGCTGGTGACAGGTGATTTCCAGCTCGCACCGCACAATGGGTCAATGAACTATTAACTATTAGCAGCAGTTACGGAAATGTAAAATTTAGTGAAATGAAGCTTATTGTTTACAATTCTTACAATTCTATATATAGTAATATAATTATTTATGTATTATAAATATTATATATCTAATGTATAATTCTTACAATACTTATTCATATACACAATATATTCAGCTTTAAAACAACTTAAGCATACTCGTATATAAACTGCCGTTCAAAAGTAATGAGGCTGAAAATTCAGCTTGGCATCACAGGAGTAAATTACATCCCAGATAGCAAAAAATATCCGCACTGCTTCTTTTTGCCGCCGTCCCTAAGCTGTCGGCTATAGGTGCGTCCCACTGGCGGGGATGAAACGTTTGCCGCCGAATTCGTCACTTCCATTTCTTGCGAGATGCCGCCGGCGATCAGACGCTTCATTTTCTCTGGCGTTTGCCTCGGGCTAATCGACCGAGGGCGGCTGGCGGCAAGCCGCTTTGAAATACAAGGATTTCTACTCTCAAAATCGACCAGCCATGTTGGCTATTATTATTTTTTGCTCCAAAGCCATTAGGGTTTATAACGGAGGCTTGACTCTTGATTCCATGATAAGGTAAGGTTTAGGAAATGACATTTAAATGACTTTGAAACTCTGAAGCGATTATACAGTAATATATGTAAAATATATTGAATTATTTTATGCACTTGAAAATTTTTTACATTTCTTTGATTGCTGCGCATTTGAGACATGCACCAATAAACCAAAAATATTTCCTTTTGAAAAACTTACTTGGCAATAAATATCTTTATGATTCTGATTAGGTTTTAACAGTTATTGTAGGCAGGTAAGTTTCCCTAACTGGTCCCCTCTGTGTAAAATGCGTTCTTATTCAAGTTTTCAACTCAGTCATTCGTTTAAGATGCAATCTTGTGTTATAAGTATTAGGCTATCATGATTATACAGTGAGCAAGCTATATAAATAAGTATTTAATATAATAAAAGTGTAGAGCAACAACCGAGGGTGTAAGGTAAAGGCTGAATATTGTAGATATGTTGCATGTTTGAATTAAAATACCTGTGGATTGTAACCCGACACACACACACACAAGTAGAGACAGTCACAATGAGGAAAAACTGCTTTATTGTAAATAAAGCCGTGAAGGCAAATGTACAAACAAGGGGCAAATCCAATGAGGGAGGTGAACGAGAGTGGGGAAAACAGTTAACAACTAGGGCGAGGAACAAAGGCGAGACTAGCGGGAGCGAAGACAGGGGGCGAGAGGAATGGGGAGTTGGCAAGCTAAGAGGAAGAATCGTAGGGAGGTCAAAACTAGACGAGACTAGCAGGGGCAAAACTAGACGAGACTAGCAGGGGCAAAACTAGATGAGACTAGCGGGGGCATAAACACGGGGAACTAAATACACAATAACCAACACCAAGTGAAGCGGAAGTGCTGGGTATTTATAGGGAAGGTGCAGGTGTAAACAATGACAGGTGACAGAGGCGAGTGCAGGTGTTATCTAATGTGTGGGGACAGAAGCAGCGTGAGTGCAAGTGGTCATAATGTTCAGGCTGATGCGGCGTGAGAAGCGAGCATGAGTCAGAGGAGAGATAGTTCTGGCGAGAGATCATAATGGCAAAACCGAGTGGAAGCCCGAGGGAGGAAACAAGCGTATGAGCTCAAGGGGGCGGAGCGAGGAAGCGGAAGCGAGCTACGCTTCATTGAGTGCATGTGTCGCGTGCTTCGTGGGCGCGGAGATGGGAGCAGAAGGCGGGGTTAGTGACAGTACTCCCCCTCTGAATAGGGCGGCTCCTGGCGGCCGCTCGGCTGCGAGGCCTGAGGGACAGAACAGCGTGTGAGCTCGAGGGACAGAACGAGCGTGAGCTCGTGGGGACAGAACGAGCGTGTGAGCTCGAGGGACAGAACGGCGTGTAAGCTCGCGGGGACAAACGGCGTGTAAGCTCGTGAGGGCAGAAACGGCGTGAGCTCGTGAGGGCAGAACGGCGTGAGCTCGCGGGGTGCAGAACGGCGTGTGAGCTCGCGGGGTGCAGAAACGGCGTGTGAGCTCGAGGAACAGAAAACCCACAAAACACACAAACAATATGAGGGCAGTCCAAGGGGATAGAAGGTACAAAAGGGAAATAAAATGGTCCATGGGGGTCAATGGGCAGTTCAAGGCAAGGTCAGGAGGAACATAGCGGACAGGCGGGTGGTCGGGAGATCTAGGGGGCAGCCATAGGGCAGAGACTGGGTCAGGAGGTCTGGAAGGCGACTGGAGGACAGGGACTGGGTCGGGGGTCTGGAAGGTGACCACCCGGACAGGAATAGAGTCCGGAGGCCAGGGAAGAGGCCACAGGACAGGTAGAGGGTCAGGAAGTCCGGGCTGAGCCGTGAAAGGCGGAGCCAGTCAGAGGCGGCACCGTGAGGTGGCTCTGGAGCTGGGGTCCTGGAAGGCTCCGGAGGTGGAGCCAGACGGAGGCTTTAGGGGCTGAAGGCCTGGAAGGCTCTGGAGGTGGAGCCGAGGGAGGCTTTAGGGGAAGGCCTGGAAGGCTCTGGAGGTGGAGCGAAGGAGGCTTTAGGGGAAGGCCTGGAAGGCTCAGGAAGTGGAGCCCATGGAGGTGGCGCCGTGGGAGGTGGCGCCGTGAGAAGGCTCCAGGAGTGAAGCCCTGGTAGGCTCTGGAGGCAGAGCCATAGGAGGTGGCGCCGTAGGAGGCTCCAGAGGTGAAGCCCTGGAAGGCTCTGGAGGCAGAGCCGAGGAGGTGACGCCGTGGAAGGTGGCGCCGTGAGAGGCTCCAGGAGTGAAGCCCTGGTAGGCTCTGGAGGCAGAGCCGAGGAGGTGACGCCGTGGGAGGTGGCGCCGTGAGAAGGCTCGGGAGGCCGAATCTCTAGAAGGCTCTGGAGTCTTAGGGAGCAGAGCAGTAGGAGGCTCGGGTGGTGGAGCCAGTGGAAGGCTCGAGAGGCGAAGCCCTAGGAAGCTCTGGAGTCTTTGGGAGCAGAGCCATGAGAGGCTCGGGAGGTGGAGCCGTAGGAGGCTCTGGAGGGGAGCCAGTAGGAGGCTCGGGAGGCAGAGCCATAGGAGCCTCTAGTGGCCGAGCCCTGGAAGGCTCGAGAGGCTTGAGGGGGAGCCATGAAAGACTCGGAGAGACGGAGCCCTGAGAGGCTTGAGAGGAGGAGGAGCCCTGAAAGACTCGAGAGGGGAGCCCTGAGAGGCTTGAGAGGGGAGGAGCCCTGAGAGGACTCGAGGAGGCGAAGCCGTGAGAGGCTTGAGGGGAGGAGCCATGAAAGACTCGAGGGGCGGAGCCCTGAGAGGCTGAGGAGGAGCCCTGAGAGACTCGAGAGGCGAGCCGTGAGAGGCTTGAGGGGTGGAGCCATGAAAGACTCGAGGGATGGAGCCCTGAAAGACTCGAGAGGCGAGGCCGTGAGAGGCTTGAGGGGTGGAGCCATGAAAGACTCGAGGGATGGAGCCCTGAGAGACTCGAGAGGTGAAGCCGTGAGAGGCTTGGAAGGAGGGGGAGCCCTGAGGGACTTGAGGGGTAGAGCTCTGGGAGGCTCGTGAGGAGGAGCCCTCGGAGGCTCGTGAGGAGGAGCCCGGGAGGGCTCGGAGGGGCGAGCAGAGGCCGGCAGAGTCGTGGAAGACTCTGAGGGCGGAGCAGAGCCCGGCAGAGCCATGGAAGACTCTGAGGGCGGAGCAGAGCCCGGCAGAGCCGTGGAAGACTCTGAGGTGGAGCAGAACCCGGCAGAGCCGTGGAAGACTCTGAGGAGCGGAGCAGAACCCGGCAGAGCCGTGGAAGACTCTGAGGGCGGAGCAGAACCCGGCAGAGCCGTGGAAAACTCTGGGGGCGGAGCAGAACCCGGCAGAGCCGTGGAAGACTCTGGGGGCGGAGCAGAACCCGGCAGAGCCGTGGAAGACTCTGGGGTGGAGCAGAACCCGGCAGAGCCGTGGAAGACTCTGGGGAACCTCTGCGGTCTTGAGCACAAGGCGAGACTGGGGAGAAGGGGCCCTCTTCCTTCTCTGACGTCTTCGGCCAACAGGGGATGTGGCCATGGGGACGGTCGAGGCTACAGGCGCTGGCTCTGGGGCGACCGTGGCAGACATGGGCGCTGGCTCGTTGGCCGTGGCGGGCATGGGCGCTGGCTCGTTGGCCGTGGCGGGCATGGGCGCTGGCTCTCTGGCCGTGGCAGGCATGGGCGTTGACTCGCTGGCCGTGCCAGGCTTCGAGGCTGGGGCCGTGACAGGCCTCGGGATTGGGGCCGTGTCAGGCTTCAATACGGGGGCCGTGTAAGGCTTCAAGACGGGGGCCGTGTAAGGCTTCAAGACGGGGGCCGTGGTAGGCTTCGAGACGGGGGCCGTGGTAGGCTTCGAGGCGAGGGGCGTGGTGTAGAGCTGGTTCAGTATCTGCCTCCCCCACAGTAAGCGAGGAACCAACGCACAGCAGGGCGAGGTCAATAAACTGAGCCAGGTTGAGAGGCATCGACCACCAGGCATGTATGATGAGGCTGGCTCATTCAGTCCATCTTGAAAAATGTCTTTCAGAACCACCTCATCAAAATTCACCTGGTTGGCCAGGGCACAAAAATCAGTGACATAAGCCTCAAGGTTTGGCTCCCCTGGCCTAAAACCATGAGTTGGGCCGCTGGGTCCATGATGTCGAGGGCGGGGTTAAGAGTGACACAACCGCTGCCTCGCATAAATAACCCTAGGTTAGCGCCCGAAGAGTGCACGGCGCTCAGAAATGCACTGGATGCATAAACGGGCTCGGGGGCAGACACAGGTGAAACAGGGTGACATAAATCAGACATTGTGCATACCTGCTGCCCCCGGGCCGTGAGCGCGTGGTCCTCTCTCCACACTTTAGCTCCTCGCGCCGAATGTGACGTGCTTCTCCGCTCGAGTGAGCTGCGCGAATCCTTAGCACGGGGCATTGTGACTGTCAACGGTGAGGTTGGTTATTCTGTAACCCGACACACACACACACAAGTAGAGACAGTTACAATGAGGAAAAACTGCTTTATTGTAAATAAAGCCGTGAAGGCAAATGTACAAACAAGGGGCAAATCCAATGAGGGAGGTGAACGAGAGCGGGGAAAACAGTTAACAACTAGGGCTGAGGAACAAGACGAGACTAGCGGGAACGAAGACAGGGGGACGAGAGGAATGGGGAGTTGGCAAGCTAAGAGGAAGAATCGTAGGGAGGTCAAAACTAGACGAGACTAGCAGGGGCAAAACTAGACGAGACTAGCGGGGGCATAAACACGGGGAACTAAATACACAATAACCAACACCCGTGAAACGGAAGTGCTGGGTATTTATAGGGGAAGGTGCAGGTGTAAACAATGAAGGTGACGAGACGAGTGCAGGTGTTACTAATGTGTGGGGACGAGAAGCGCGTGAGTGCAAGTGGTCATAATGTTCAGGCTGATGCGCGTGAGAAGCGAGCATGAGTCAGAGGGGGGAGATAGTTTACGAGCGAGAGATCGTAATGGCAAAACAGGCGTGGAAGCCCGAGGGAGGAAACAGAGCGTACTGAGCTCAAGGGGAGGCGAGGAAGCGGGAAGCGAGCACTGCCATGGAGTGCATGTGTCGTGCTTCGTGGGCCTGGCGATGGGGCAGAGGAGCGGGGTTCGTGACATGGATATGCAGGAGAACACACACTCTACAAAGGCCTGACTGGAGATTTGCCTGATCTATCCGTCCTTCAGGTGAGTAGGGATACAACAATAGCAAATTTCACTGTACAGTATGATATATCAACCAAAATCTGTATACCAATATTTCATTATTTTCTTTTTCCTCCCCTTTTACAAACAAATATTCTGCTTCAAAGAAAAAAAATGAAATTGATGTTATCATAAGGGTTCTTCATTATGAACTTGTATGCCATGCATAACATACTGTGGATAGAAATTACAGGGAAAGTTACTGGTATGATAATTGTGGTTATATTATATTACTATTATATTTAGTGTATTGCTAATCAATATATTGTTACTTCCCAGGTGACAGCGGCTCACTTCAAGAGCAGGTGAAGCAAGTTGGGACAATGTTGAAGACATTTGCTCGCGACTGGGCAATCGGGTACAACTTGCAAACAACACCTGTGGTTGTTGGTTTAATTCCCACTGGGGCCACCTCTACATGTAGTAGACCTAGATATAAATGTCATAGTTTAGTAGTTGAAGGACCAGGACTGACTACTTTATTCTTTTATTCTGGGAACCCCTGTAGGTGCAGATCAAACCCTAATGCTGCGGCGTCTTGGAGTTTGGCGATGTTGATGCGTAGCATGGACAACAAAATGCTATGCTGCAACATTTCAGTGCCAATGTGTCTGTTGGAGAGTTATCCCTGCCAGGGGATCTGTTACTCCCCTAGACACCCAGGAAGATTTGCCGTTGCTTGACAACAGTTTGAGGCAGGATAAAGAGCTCCAGCAACGATTTGTAAGTGTGCCGATTTAGTTTATAACGCCATAGGGTAATCTAAAAATTAAAATTAAGATCAGTACACTGCATATTCTACAGTCTGAATCCACAGCCTGTCACATTTTAAATTTATGAGAAGCTTCAGAGAAATGTAATTTGTAACATGTTTTTTTTGTATTTTCAGCTTCGGTTTTTGGCAATCAAATGTGGGAGGGACCTAAAGACAACCGTGTGGCGAATGCTTCAGAGTATCTTCTCTAATCACCTTTCCATCAATACAACCTGGACTGGTGTAGGGGATAAAGCATGTTTTAGAGACATGTTCCTGAAGACCATTGTTCAAAGTAAGTTGGATATTTTTTTATATTTAAGTAGATGTGTATGACCTTATGCCATTCAAATGGAATGACAGATCTTTATTTTCTACAGGAGCCATCCGGAAGAACCCGGCAACCCAGGATGCCACTGATGAGGCGATCCAGGTTAACGTTACGCGTTACCTGAAAGGAGCATCTGAACATGAAGGTGGAAAAAGGCGCCGCACAGCTGAGAGGGACCCACAGCCGACCCCTTAAACCTAGGCTGACTACTGACACCCCAGGAACCCTTTCTTTATCCTGCAGTAAGTAACATCAAGACCCCTAAAAAAGCCTGCTAAAAGTGTCAGACTACACTCACCCAATCCACACTGTTCACTGTGGAAATTGCTTTTTTTTTTTTTTCTCTCGTGACCCTGCTTTGAGGGCAGCTCCTTGGATGAATATGGGATGGTTTGTCCTTTTATACAGGCGCACGAGGAATCACTGAAGATATGCCAATTTGCACTGCCTCATTCTGGAGGTCGGGGAAAACCGGTGATTCTTAGCCCACTACGCCACGCAGTCCCCAACCTCTCCAGACATTCTGATTGGCTGTGTTCTCTACAGCCAGATTTTCTGCTGTTAGTTATATTTATTCCCACTTGTTGTCATGTGTAAGTTGAATTTCAAAATGTATATTATCCTGCACATTCCTTGATACCAAAGAACTATTCTATTTTTAAATATAGCTTGTAAATCCTAGATTATACATCTAATACTTGATATTTGCACATTATCTGGTATCAAATATTCTACTTACCGTGACTTTAGTATTGCTTATTTCATTCCGTCAGTGCTTAACGATTCTATTATAGTTTGTAAATCCTATTTCATACCTCTGATACTTGATATTGCACATTAACTAGTACCAAAAATTCTACTTTCATTCAGTCACAGTGCTTAACTGTTATTCTATTGTTAAATATAGCTTGTAAATCCTTGTGCCACAGGTCAGCATTGCAGTTATAATGGTACATTCTACTCCAGATCTTTACTCTAAATTATTACCACTTAACCTATTGTTAGAAATGACTTGTAAATATGATGTTATACCTCAATTTATTTGGTATCCTGCACTTTATTTGGTACCAAATATCCTCATTGCTTATGTTTACTGGTAATTCTTTTCATCCCAGAGCTGACCTCTTTATATTATTAACAATTATTGTAAGTGTTACAATAGTGTTTTTAAAAAAAAAAATTTTTTTTTTACGAAAATTGAATTGGAAACCTGCATGTTCTTTAGTGTGTGTGTGTGTATATAATGTTTGTATTTTTCTGTTATTTATATTTCAGTGATCTGACATCTTGTTTCAATGACAGTTACTGTACTTTGAAATGTGGAATTAAAACGCCAAATGGAAATTTGTCTGGTTTGATCAATCATTATTCTTGATAAACTGCATGCTATAAATATATATATATATACAATAAGCGGCGGCAGATCGCTCGAAAAAAGCGTTTGCCTCCGACGGTCCGCCTTCAATATAACGGCGGCGGAACGGCGGATAGCCAGCGGGCCGGCTGCGGAACGAAGGCGGTAGGAAGGCGGCTGCCGCTTTTAAAAAGCGGCTGCCGCCGGCGGTGCGCCGTCAAACGTGTTTGCGATATCGCCATTCTGCCGCTTCTACGGCCGCCGGAGCACCGCCAGCAGCCCGCCGACTTGTTGCGAGCCACGCCCACATCTCAACAGCCAATCAACAACAGATATACAGAACCAAGCCCCGCCCTACATTCTTTTTTTCGATAATCTGTTACACTCAAATGTACTAATATCGACTTTATAATAATCACGACTATAAGTTCTGCACAGTGAAGGATAAATTAATCAACCAAACATTTACATTTATGCATTTAGCAGAAGCTTTTATCCAGTGACACTTACATTGCATTAAATGCATTTCCCTGGGAATCAAACTCATGACCTTCTCTGACGCATGATCTATTGTTTGAGCTCAGTAGTAAACACAGGCTGATTGCAGGATCATTTCACTCTTCAAGAGCTCTGTGAGGAGTGAAAATCATCCTACCATTGTGTTAGTGTGTACCATAGAGCACCCGTGTGGTCATCAGTGTGTGTGTGTGTGTGTGTGGGCGTGTGAGAGTGGGTGTTTTGTTTAGTGTTTAGTGTGTGTTTAGTGTGTGTGTGTGTGTGTGTGTGTGTTGACGTGGATGCAAGGGTCAGGTGTCAGGTGGGCGTTCACACCCTTCAGCTTCTCTCCTGAGGCACAGGCTTTCCCTGACAGCCCTCATGAATATTCATCAGCTCATCTGCATGCACATGGACACTGAGCTCAGGCAATTAAACAGGCCTTCATTGAGATGATTATTCATGCAGAGTTTTGCCAAGTTTTTGTATTTATGTAAATGATCAACAGTGATGGAGGAGAAATACACAGGTCTGGGGACAGACAGACAGCTCACAGTGTGTGTGTGTGTGTGTGTGTGTGTGTCACATTTACATTTATTAATTTAGCAGAAGCTTTTATCTACAGTGTCTTATAAATGAGGCATTAGCGAGTTCGTCCTGCAGAGAAAAACACATTCTTCAAGCCGCAATGTTTACAACACATATTTTGCATAAATGTGAAAGTCTTTTGTAACACGGTCAGGTGATGATGTGGTTTGTAGGCCAACATTTAATTCTGCATATTTAAGGGTTAAGGTTATGAAACTTTATTTCTGAATGTTCTCTGAACATTTAAAAGTCCAGTTTAAAAACGTTTTTTCTGTTATGTGAACGTTAAGGGAACATCGTATCATTCTTCAAACATTATGAAACGTTACTTTTGAATGTTCTCTGAACGTCTGAAACAAGAAACATTTAAAGAAGGTCAGATGAACATCCAGCTGAATGTTTCTTTTAAAGAGATTCCACGAACGATGTATAAATAATGTTTTTTAAAGAACATTATTAAAGATCAGTCACAGAGCTTATTTACTACAATAATTCATAATCCACTGGAAAATTTCTTTTGGGTTTTTGTCAAGAGGTGTAGATATACAATTGATTATTATTTCTTAAATTTTATTAAGCTGTTCCTTGTATGGATGTCTTATGTATTTTATATATTTTTTTATTTTTATGTTTTCACAAATAATCATTCAAACCATTTTTATTTATGTTTTCTGAAATTATGTGTGTATATATATATATGAAATTATGTGTGTGTATATATATATATATATATAAATATATATATGAAATTCTGTGTGTGTATATATATATATATGAAATTATGTGTATATATATATATATGAAATTATGTGTGTATATATATATATATATATGAAATTCTGTGTGTGTGTATATATAAATATATATATGAAATTCTGTGTGTGTATATATATATATATGAAATTATGTGTGTATATATATATATATATATATATATATATATATATATATATATATATATATATATGAAATTATGTGTATATATATATATATATATATGAAATTATGTGTATATATATATATATATATATATATATATATATATGAAATTATGTGTGTGTGTATATATATATATAAATATATATATGAAATTCTGTGTGTGTATATATATATATATATATATATATATATGAAATTATGTGTGTGTATATATATATATATATATATATATATATATATATATATATATTATATATGAAATTATGTGTATATATATATATATATATATATATATATGAAATTATGTGTATATATATATATATATATATATATATATAT
>NC_068308.1:4882670-5098502 GCF_025860055.1 Xyrauchen texanus | reverse complement strand
ATATATTTTAAATAATTAATAGGTGTATACATGTACAGGTATATTCACAGTGCTTCACTTTTTCCACATTTTGTTATGTTACAGCCTTATTCCAAAATGGATTCTTAAATTCTACAAACCATACCCCATAATGACAAAACATGTGAAAGTTCGTTTGAAATCTTTGCAAATTTATTAAAAATAAAATACCAGGGGGCTGGGAAGAATCACATGTACAGAAGTATTCACAGCAGGTTTTCACCAAGGATATCTCTGTACATAGCTGCTTTCATCTTTCCCTCGAGCTTGACTGCTCTCCCAGTTCTACCGCTGAAAAACATCCCCACAGCATGATGCTGCCACCACCATACTTCACTGTAGGTATTGGCCAGGTGATGAGCGGTGCCTGGTTTCCTCCAGACATGACACTTGCTATTCAGGCCTGATTGGTGGAGTGCTACAGAGATGGTTGTTCTTCTGGAAGGTTCACCTCTCTCCACAGAGAAATGCTGGAGCTCTGTCAGAGTGACCATCAAGTTCTTGGTCACCTTCCTGACTTTGACCGGGCAGCCAACTCTAGGAAGAGTCCTGGTGGTTCTAAACTTCTTCCATTTACAGATGATGGAGGCCACTGTGCTCATTGGGACCTTCAGTGCTGCAGAAATGTTTCTGTACCCTTCCCCAGATCTGTGCCTCGACACAATCCTGCCTCTGAGGTCTACAGACAATTCCTTGGAATTCATGGCTTGGTTTGTGCTCTCACATGCACTATTAACTGTGGGACCTTATACAGACAGGTGTGTGCCTTTCCACATTATGTCCAATCAACTGAATTTACCACAGGTGGACAATCAAGTTGTAGAAACATCTCAAGGATGACCAGTGGAAACAGGATGCACTTGAGCTCAATTTGAGTGTCATGGCAAGGGCTGTGAATACTTATGTACATGTAATTAGTTTCATTTTTTCTTTTTAATAAATTTGCAAAGATTTCAAACAAACTTCTTTCAGGTTGTCATTATGGGGTATCGTTTGTAGAATTTTGAGGAAAATAATTAATTTAATCCATTTTGGAATAAGGCTGTAACATAACAAAATGTGGAAAAAGTGAAGCCTGTACTTTCCGGATGCACTGTATATATATATATATATATATATATATATATATATATATATATATATATACACACACACATATAACTACACATTTTTACACTCTAGTTTTTTCACCACTTGACTTTAATTAAAAGGCTAAATATTTTTGTTGAAAATTTTATAAAAGTGAATTTAAAAGCAAATGGTCAAAAATGTATGAATCTAACAAATACAAACACTACATTTCTAAGAACTTGACACATGTGATTAACAAACTATATTTTTAAAATATTTTTTTCCTCTTATCTCAGACATCCTTTTATGAAGCATTTCATTTCAGAAATCTATTTTAGTCCCTGTTGCAAGTAGGGAGATTGAGTTTATGAAGAAAACAGCTCACAGAAAACTCTTAAAAAAACTGAATCTTTACATAAAAAAAAAACAGAACGGCTCCAAGACAAAGTACCATGATTATTTTAGCAAATGCCTGTATGGATCAAACCCTTATGCTTGAACACCAATATGTCGGTGTTAAAAAAAAATGCTGTACAGTTTATGTGACTTTACATACAATTCTCAGCAGAAACATCTATTCAAGATCTATGATCTTGAGTCACAGATGGTGAGACTTCTGAATTTTTTCAATTCTCACTACTTTAGTGTAAATGGTAACTTGGTCAACTTTGTTATTGTCGGTACGCCAAAGAGTTTTATTGCACCATATCTTATAATCATGATTTTGGAGATTATTTTTAGTATTAATAATTCAAGTTTTTTTTATAATTACATTTTTATTGTATTTGCACATCACAACAAAACTAATCGAAACCAACAAATAACAACATTGTGCAGGATAGGTTTGAACCCAAAATGGCTTGAAGATACCTACCCTATATATAAAAACAACAAATGTACAAAATAATAAAAACAAAAATGTGCAGCAATACATGATGATGGAAGTACCATTTACACATATGTTTGAGATCTAAGCAGAAATACAACATTAATAGTGAAAGGTGAGGGTCAAAATCCCTTGTCTCTTCAGATATATCAATACATATATATATATATATATATATATATATATATATATATATATATATATATATATCCTTTTATATCAATATCTATCTGTATTCTGTTGCTTAACTTCTTTAATAAAGTGATGAATTAACTATATGCATGATCACATAATCAATTCTATTTTCTTATGCATAATTGAAATATACTTTGAATCATATGTGTGTTGAATGCTAACTAGTCTCTTTTAGGAACATTCCAGAGTCTTTCTCTCTGTCCCGCACGTAGGCTGAAGGTCTTTTGTGGATAAGCTTATCTGTGATGCTCTCCAGTCTCTCAGGGGAGGGGGCATGGAGAATGCGTTAAACATAGGTTCCAGATGTATTCTGTGTTTGATTGTTACCTTTCCATGACTAATTATATGGTTTAAAGTCCTATGTAATAATACCTGAATAGTAGAAGTGTGATTTTCTCTTATTATTTCTTTAGGGAAGAAATGTATGTTATTTCTACCCCTCTCCTCTGCCCGAGGAGTGAATATTTTATCTCTCTGTTTTGGTTTAAATGGCCTGATAACGTTGTGCTCTGGCTCTCTTGTGCCCAGAGAAGAACTGTCGTTCGTCAGTGTTTTGTGTGTGCGTTTGACATTCTACCCAGGTTTTGAACCCAGGGATGCACACCAGGCCGACTCGAAGATGCCCCGCGACCATCTGCGAGGTGACTTCAGATGTAAATCTCGGGCTCGGACGACAAGTGCGCTGATTAATGTTGATAGGCCGCATAGATGTCTATATGTTGTGACTTTATGGTCTTTTAGCCAATCAGGAGTAAAATAATGGAATGTACGTCCTTGCAAATGGTATAATTGATGTAAGATTTTGTGTAAGGTACGAGTTGGCTTTCGATCTCCTCGTGAGACTTTGCCGCTGGCTCTACCAATTTCACTGCAGACTATACTTCAATAAATTTTTGATTCTTTAATTGAACTTCTCGACTCCTGGTCTTCTTTCTCCATATCTGGTCCGGGTCATAACTGTTATACCCCTAACAATAGAAATAAAAAATAAACAAAAAAATAAAATAAATATATACAAGTACAAACTCCAAAATTGAAATACATAATGAAATCCATAAACATTTTATGAATCCTTGTTGCTCCAAAGAGAAGGTCCTCTGTATTTCAGTGAATATTGATTTAGGAAAGTCCAACAGTAAGGAAAATATAAGTCCTTAAAGTGTCTTGTGAAATAACAGTGAATGTCAGACAAAATAAATATTTTTGGGAAAACACTAGGCAAATCATGAGGCAGTTTTACTTTATACACAAGTTTGAGATATATATATATATATATATAAATATATATATATACACACACACACACACACACACACACACACACACATTAAAAATTGATAGTGGTTTATATTTTCTGAACAGAGTAGTCAAAGCATGATGACCACTTGCCTAATATGCTGTCCTCCACGTACAACCTGCTGAAGCATTGAATC
Organism: Xyrauchen texanus; assembly: GCF_025860055.1. NCBI lineage: Eukaryota > Metazoa > Chordata > Actinopteri > Cypriniformes > Catostomidae > Xyrauchen > Xyrauchen texanus. Next base: position 5,094,899 of record NC_068308.1, on the reverse strand, counting down.
TACAAGAACCCAGAAGGTGTCCTGTGGTATCTGGCACAAAGACATTACAAAGACATGGAAGTTGCGAGGTGAAGCCGCCATGGATCAGACTTGTTGGTCCAGCACACCCCACAGATGCACAGTCAAACTGAGATCTGGGGAATCTGGAGGACAGGGCAACACCTTGAACTCTTCACCATGTTTCTCAAACCATTCCCGAACAATGAGTGCCGAGTCAGGGAGCATTATCCATTGCCATGAAGGGGTGTAGCTACCTGGCCTGCAACGAGGTTTATGTAGGTGGCACATGTCAAATTGACATCCACATGAATGGCCGGACCCAAGGTTTCCCAGCAGAACATTGCCCTGAGCATGACACTCCCTCCACCAGCTTGTTGTCTTCCAACAAGTGCATCCTGGTGCCATCACTCCCCCAGGTAAACAGTGCACACGTACATGACAATCCAACGTGATGTAAAAGAAAACTGGACTCATTGGACCAGGCGACCTTCTTCCACTGCTCCCAGGTCCAGTTCCAACACTCGCGTGCCCATTGTAGGCGCTTTCGACCTATGTACCACATTCCTCCCATAACCATCATTAACATTGTATGTGACTTATGCCACAGTAGACCCCCTTGTGGTTTGGACCAGATAGGGTTCGGAGCCTTCATTGCCTTCATGCATCAATGAGCCTTGGGCGCCGGTTTGTGGTTTGTCCCTCCTCGGACCACTGTCAGTAGGTACTCACCACTGCTGACTGGGAGCTCCCCACAAGCCTTGCCATTTCAGAGATGCTCTGACCCAGTCGTCTGGCCATAACAATTTGGCCCTTGTCAAAGTCGCTCAGGTCTTTACTCCTGCCCATTTCTCATGTATTCAACACGTTAACTACGAAAACAATAGGTTACTCACGTAACCCTGGTTCTCTGAAACATAGAGTGGAGAGATCCACCTATGGGAAGGGCATCCGTACCTGACTTCTGCAGAAGCATCCAATTGCACCAAGTCTGGCTAGACAGACAGAAGCATGTGACCTATGCTCGATAAGGACCCCAGCTAACAGGGGAGGGGCTATGAAGAACCCACCCCTAAGACAGAATGAGCTAACGGGGTCCTGGTAACATCCAGCCGGTAGTAATGTACAAAAGTATGGGGAGAAGCCCAGCTGGCAGCAGAACAGATGTCCTGCAATGAAAATCCCCTGAACAGTGCCCCTCATGGAGTGGGCTCTGATGCCTTCTGGAGGCAGCACTCCCCTAGATTCATAAGCCAAATTTATAGCTTCCACAAGCCAATGTGAGAGGCATTGCTTAGAAATGGGACTCCCCGAGTTAGGGGGAGGCCGAAGAAATAAAGAGCTGATTACTCTTCCGAAAAGCAATGGTCCTATCCTCCGCAGATGAAAAAGGAGGGTGAAAAGAAAAAAGCTCCATTTCCTCACACGAGAATGCTGGGAAGCATTTTGGCATAAAGGCCGGGTTAGGCTTAAGGAAAACCTTATCTTCACTAGAGAGAATTTAGTGCACGAGGAATGAACAGAGTGCACATGCAGGTCACTGACACGTTTAGCTGATGCTAAGGCCAGGAGCAACGCTGACTTGAAAGACAGCAATTTTAGGGAAAGAACAGAGACAGAACACCCTCGGACTCAGCGAGAGGCCAAAAGGGAGGACTGTGAATTCGTAGCATATGCCCTGATTGGCAAAAAGAAGAAATTTCCTGTGCGGGGGGTAGATGCTGAAAAAAAGAATCTTTCAGGTCGACTGATGTGAACCAGTCGTTCTGATAAATTGAGGGTGCGAGTTTGCCGTGTGTTAAAATTTCTGAAATTGTATGTCCTCAGAGATCTATAATAGGACGGAGAGCAGTCCTTCTTTGGAACTAGGAAATAACGGGAGTAAAACCTCTGATTGCATTGATCTAGGGGTACTACGTGAATCGCCCCCTTCGCGATGAGGGAGCAGCACGCTTCTCTGTGTGAGAAAAGATAACGCCACCGAAAGGTGGGGGTTTCCTTGCAAACTTGAGTCTGTACCCGTTCATTATGGTTCGAATCACCCACTCGGGAGCCGACACAGCCTGCCAAGCTGTTGTGTGACTCGCAAGTGACCCCACCTGAGCCGGGGAAGTTAATGCTGCGTTAATGCCCGATTTGCTAATTTGAAATGCAATGGTGCCATCTAGTGGACAACCTAGGGGTGACATAAGGGGTTGCAGAGAGATGTTCTCTCTCTGTAATGAATTTATTAGAGATTTTTGTGAAACACTGGGGCCGAAGCCTTTATTGAATGCGTGGGAGAGATGTAATAGGGGCGGTGTGGTGACACTGCTCTCATACTTTTTCCCCACTGTAAACACTTCCAGTACGGGGAGGTTCTCCGACATGAGCTGGACAGGGGAACATACATTATTCTGAACTGAACAGGGGAGAAGTTGTTTTCTCGGGCCGGGAGGGGGTCCCAGGAGTTCCCCGTCATACACGTCCCTCTCTTGGTCAGTGGCACTTTGTAGGGCTGGTCATTCGATATTGGGGGGCAAACCTCAATGAGGACGGACTGGGGGAGGGCCGTGGGGGCGTTAGCCTGGGGAGTCATGGAAGACGGGATGGCCTCCTCGTCCTCCGAACCCTCATTGGCGAACGAGGGGTCCCCTGAGAAAATTATCTCGGGGAACGCCGGGTTATTTTGTTCGGCCCAGCTAAGAGAGACTGCGCCCCGGGAGGGACCCTGGAGCGCGTTGTCATCACCGTTTATCCCATCGGAGTCGGAGAGTTCGAGGTCGGTGCACTGGGTAGTGGCGACCTTGAGCCTCTGGCACCTTAGTTTTTTAGGCAGCGCCAGGCAGTGGCTACAGTTTTCTGGAAACTCTAGAGCTTCCTCCACGTGTTTGAGACCCATGCACACCCATGGCTGCGATGAGGGCACCGGACGCGGCTGGGCAGGCATGTGATAGGCTGACCCCGGAGGAAGCCGTAGGTTTGGAAAATGCCATATTAGGGCGAAACTCCGTAAAATCCTTTGCGTGGAGCAGGGGAAGTGGTGAGAGAGAAAGGCGGGGAGCCTGGTAGTAGTTTAAGCGAGTGTGGGCGGCTTGCAACAATCAAGAAACAGCTAACCTGGCTGAAACAAGACAGTCACGTCTGGCAGAGGCTGATCTGAGCGATGTGTCATCCTGTAGACAAGTTAGTGAAAGTCAAAATCCAACCGAGCTGAGAGAAAAAACAGAGGTCGGTAGAAGCGAATGTTAACTGAGGAGCAGCAGTGCGTGCAGGTCGTTATATGCTCTTAGGTAAGGGGGTGGGTCCTTACCGAGCATAGGTCACGTTTACCATCTAATCTACCCAGATCTTGATATGTGGCCTTGTTAGGAGATGATCAATGTTATTCGTTTCACCTGTGAGTGGTCATAATGTTTTGGCTCATCAGTGTATGCAATATTTAGCTCTAGATAACATTTTGGCATTGATGGTTTTGCAAAAGTTGTTACTTTACTAAATCTTATCTACACGACATAATTTATTGTGTATAAATGTGTTTTATTGCATTGGGGACAAATCTAGTTCAATTGACATAACTGAAGACTGATTTATACCAACAATGCAGTGGAAATATTTTTGAAGACGTTGTTTATGTAATCTCAGAAATGACCTGCTACTTGCTGCCTTACATTCAAAGTCTTTTTACTTTCGCTTTATCCTCATGTTTTACATTGTTCTGCCCTGATGAAACACTTATCTACGTAAAAAAAATTATTTGTATGATTTGTCGTTATTATCATGTTAACATAAAATGGGAAGCACATTCATCATGGCGGGGAAAAGTGATGAACGTGGAAAAGATTTAATATGAAATGCTAAACAGTCTCTTAAAGGTGCACTCAGAATTTTTGTTGTTGTTCTGGCTGATAAGGTCATTTTGGACGCGGCTTCAAGTGTTAAGTTGCCTATTCCATAGAAATGTGCTATTCACAGTCAGCTATCATTAATCAATAATGTTAGCAAAAGTGTCAAATAACGAGATATTACAGAGATAAAAAAAATTTATTTAGCAGTTCATGTGACGTCATCATGTCAGCCCCCATGGGGTCACCCACTCCAGTGTAGATTTTAGGGCACTGATATGACTGGAATCATTTCGTCTAAGTGTACATAATTTCAAACATATTTTTGAAAATAACTTCATATTTATGTGTAAAACTTTTGAAGAAAAAATTACCTTAATTTTACCTTAACTAGTTGAAGATAAAGTATTTTAGGTAATATTTTGTGGTCAATAAAACATTAACATACAGTTAGTTTAGCTTTACTTTATGGCTAGATTTTAAGGTGTTTACTTCCAACACCTCACCAGTTACCTCTTTTCCACCTATAACAGTTGGTTTTGGTGCCATAAACCTTAAAAACCAACTGCTGTCCTTTTCTCAGATTTACTTGAGTTTCATTTCGACCTTTCCTTAAAGGAATAAAAGTGGATAAGTGCCAGAAAATTATCATAAAATTAGAGTAGAGCACACTATTTTAAAGTCTTCTAAAGCCACATGAATGCTGTGTGAGCAACAGACTGAATTCTGAAGTCATTATTCACTGAAAATCTTGCTTGACAGCCTTGGTCAACATAAATAACTCCTTTAATATTCCACCACAAAAGTAAAACCCATATGGGTTTCCAAAGACATGAGAATGAGTAAAAGATGACAGAACTTAAATTTTTGAGTGAACTATTTCTTCACATTTTCTTTAGAGGCAATAATCTAGTTACTTCCAGTGGTTCCCAGTGGAACGGTACTTTTTTCAGCAATTCCAGCAGTATTGTAGTAACAGATTATCAAACTGGCCTCCAGCGTGTGTATATTTTAGTCTTTTCATACACAAGTGTTGGTCATGTTTAACAAATATATAGTTAATGGGTTAACCTGTTGGGCTCAGAGCCCACAATAGCTTGATTTAAACTGGATAAAAAATTATACTTAATACTTCTATCTGGATAGAGTCTGACTCATAAATTAAGTATAATTTAACCTAATACAGCATACAGATACACTAGTTGAAAAAACAGTTGTTAAAGGAAGATGTTTGTAATAAAACAGCACTGGTTCCACACCCTTTTGGAAGCAAGACCACTTGTGAGCATTTTCATGAAATGTACGAAGGAACCAAAAACTATGAATGATTGTGATTTTAGTATTTAGAATGTTACAGCTCTCTTTGAGCAGGGACTAAATAAAATTGACAAGACATGTTAACTTGCAAATCCCAGTGCAAATCTTGTATGGAACACACATGTTGTTCACACTCATGCATTTTAAACTTATGCTTAACAAAGAGGGCATGCGCATAACCAACCACTATTGGGAATTATCTAACTCTTTATTCTCTTTAAAAACATCAAGAAAATATATAACTAAAGAGTCAAATTGAGAGAAAATGAAATATCTTCTGTTTTGTCCCAACTTGTTTGCTCGCACAAGGAGCATGTTGAAATTTACAATAAAAGCATTCTGCATGCAGGATGCAGGTGTGCCTGAGAAAGATGACACTTTACAGTCTGTAAATTAACAAAACAGAATCTAAGAGAACACTGCAAGAAGCTCATCAAAAGATAAAAAAAATAAGATTGCTTATATTGTATTGTATTGTAAGACACAAATGTTTATGCATCTAAAACTTTCACTGAATCCCAGGAATGTATTTTCTTCCATCCACCCAAAAAAAAATTTAAGAATTTTGACTTTCCCCATCTTCTTAGTTTCTTGAATTATACATCAAATATCTTGATCATAATTAATGAATCTTAAGTTTGACAGGACACTTTGGCAATTGCATAATAAGAAAGACTAATCACTTAAAAAATGCATTCTAATGTCAAGATATTTTACTTGACTCTTGTAAAACCTCAGTAAAAGCTTCACCCACTTCAAAGAAAACATCTAGCGGTGTATAATTTTCCCAAATTATTTTACTACAATCAATGGAGTTATTGTGTTACACTGATATTAATAAAATATCATTTTAACTCTGTGAGCTCTGCAAAGTCATATTAACATATCTTATGATTCTCAATCTTTGGGTACCAACTAAACTAGTTGTGTACCCACTTGTCCTCAAAAATGCTTTTAGGCAGTCTAGACTTGTCCAACAGTCTGCAAGAGAAACATTTCAAAGGCTGGATAATTTTGTGTTAAGGGAAAAGAAAAATGTTCTTCAGGCAAACTGACTTAAATCAATTCTGTATCTTCTCATAATTGCTACTTTCATCAAGAGTGCATTTTCTGGTGATGTCGGGTGAGATGGTATCTACGGGTGAAGCTTTTCCCACACTGAGTGCAGGGGAAAAGCTTGGTGCCATTGTGAAGCTGTTGGTGGGCTTTGAGACTTTGAGGCCGACTAAAGCTTTTCCCACAATCAGGGCATTGGCATGGCCGAACACCTGAATGTGTTTGCTCATGCCGCCTCAGGTCACCAGACTGCCTGAAGCTCTCACCACACAGTGAGCATAGGAAAGGTTTTTCACCCGTATGTGTGCGGAGATGCACGTTTAGTTGTCCCGAGTGGACAAAACTCTTCCCACACTGTGGACATGTGTAAGGCTTTTCTCCTGTGTGGATGCGCTGGTGCTGCTTGAGGCTGTTAAACCAAGTGAAGGCCTTCCCACAATCTGGGCAGAGATAGACGTTCTCCCCCTGCTTGAAGCAGCTGTGGTTCTTGAAGCCCTTTATTGTGCTAAAGCTCTTGCAGCACTGGCTGCAGCTGTGAGGCTTTTCAACAGACAAAACACCCCCTTCTTGGAAACTCAGATATTTCACACTCATCTCTGGGTGGTGTCGCCGGATGTGTTTGTAAAGATAGCGTGCATCGGTGAAGGAGAAGGGGCAGTATGAGCAGGGAAATATGCTGGCATTAGCCAGAGCTGAGCTCTGGCGGTGGGCTTTGCGGCGTGAGTGGCTCTGCTGGTGGCGCTTCAAGCCAGAACTCTGTGTGAAGGACTTGAGACACAGTGTACAACAGTAGGGCTTCTCCTTGGAGTGGATGGTGCGCTCATGGAGCTGAAAGTTGCACATGCGGTTGAAGTAAAGGTTGCATTCGGAGCAGCTGTGAAGACCGTCTCCCTCTAGAATGCACTCATGGGCTTTGAGAAGATCAACATTACTGAAAGATCTTAGGCATTCACCGCAAACACACTGGGAAGCTTGCGCTTCCTGTGGTTCCTCTAATTCCTCGTTAGGTTTCCCTGTGCATTGGTGAGTTTTCAGTGTCTCCGTATCAGTAAAGCTTTGTTGACACTCAGTGCATATTATTAAACTCTTCTGCGGCTCAACCTCTTTCTTCTTGGTTTTAGGTGGACGGCCCCGTGGTCGGCAAGTAGACACTTTTTTAGGGCGACTTCTGCATCTCAAAGAGCTCTTTGCAGACCTCTTCATTCGAGCAGGAGGTTCATAGGGTGGGTCATCCTTGTCAAAGTTAGCCTCTGTATCACCCTTAGTCTCTGCTGTGAGCAAGCCATTCTCAACTAATCTGAGGTAATCTCCGTGGTGATGGCGTTTGAGATGTTGGAATAAATTGATTTTGGCCACAAAAGAGAAGGAACACTTAGTACAAGGGTAGATATCAGAAGGTCTGTTTGTATCCATCTCTTTCTCCTCACCCTGGTGGGTCTGTTGGTGTCTCTTGAGCCCTGTTGCCTGACTAAAGCACTTCTTACAATGGCTGCAGCAATAAGGCTTCTCTTTGGAGTGGATTGTGCGCTGATGTCTCTTCAGATGACAAGACCTCAAAAAGTTCCGACCACAATCACTGCAATTATTACTTTCACCTGAGACCTCAGGAACACTGTTATCCTGGTTTGTGTCTTTGCTCAAACCATCACAATATGTACTGGACAAATCTGTGCTGTCTAACATGTCTGAGTGATTGTTGGCCTGTCCATTAAGGGTTGAAATATGACCCTGACAGTTATCTGTGAATGGCTGTATCTGTGTATGAGGAAGTGCATCAGAGGTCAGGAGGCTCTGGTCTATCTCAACCACTGGTGAGTGGTCTTCAGGCTCAAGTGGCTGTTTCTCCATGAAGTGTGCATGCTGATCTGGGTGTGAGTGTTTCACATGAATGCTCAGATAAAAAGGGGTTGGGAAGGAGTAATGGCAATGAGGACATTTACAGTCTTGAGATGCCTGCTCTTCAGTTTTCCCTGAAAAACAAAATAAATTCAAATTACTGGAAAGTCACTATTGAGATCAACACCAAATTCATGATAGCTGCTGTATTCAGACATCCTATATACTGGGTTCCCAAGTCCTCAAGACTTAGTTATAATTGAAAAAAGGTGCATCTTACATAGTTTTGACTCTCCATAAATCTCTATCTCTCATTAACTGTTGTAATGTCAAAGATGTGATGCTCATCAGATCTTTTAAATTATTAAAAAATACATACAGTAAAAATACCTTGATATAGGTATATATATATTCTACGATTAACACTCAATTACGGAGTTCAAAAGTCAATTTTGTATTTTTTTTTCTGAGGCTTAAAGTAAAAAATGTGGTGTGACTGTCCTGAAACAGAAAAAAGAAAAAGAAAAAACAAAGTCTTGAACAAAAATTTGTTGGCATGGGTAGTGCAGAATTATCTTTTTTATTATTTATTTTAAAAACTAAACAGTGAAACAATGTATTTTTAAAATAGGACTGATATTTGAAAAGCATTTGTCCACCAAATCAAAGTCATGTGGTGTAACAACATGTGACAAAAAAAAAAACAGAAAAAAGAAGAGATCTCTCAAGACTGTGTGTGAAGTTTTTAAAACAATGTCAATATTTTGACATTTTTATGAAAAGGCACATTTTAAAGAGAAGTTCACATGGGAGTCACGTGATGCCATGCGGGGGTCAGAGGTGTGAACGGCAAGCTCTGCGCACTTTGCTAGTTTTCATAACAGTTTTATGAAAGAAATCAAAATCCTCAGGCTCTGGTGACATTAAAAGACACGTGCTCAAGCTGATACCCCTGACAAAGCCGCAGACCAGGGACTCAATTTGGATGGTGCGGTGGGAGAAATTCAATGTCAAATGGTGAGCACGTCTTTGATGCTGAGGAAGGTTGTAGTGGGCCTGGAGGATCTTGCTGTATTACGTCGATCAATTACGGCGATGGAGGCGAAATTCACCACGTTGGATACAAGATTGTCGGACATCGAGAAACGGATCAATTATCTGGAGTAATTAGAGCAGGAATTAGCTGCTAATCTGCTAGTGACCAAGGCAGATTTGCAAAGCATCTATGAAAAGTTGGAAGACCTTGAAAAATGGTAATCGGCGAAACAACGTCCAAATTTTTGGAATTCCTGAGAACGAGGAAGGCCGAGATATGGTGAAATTCCTAGATGAGCTCTTCCAGAGTCTGCTCGATATAACAGGGCATGAGCTGGAAATCAAGCAAGGTCACAGAGTCCCGGCTTGGAGATCCACAGCGGGAGAATTGCCAGATCAATTCTGGCCAAATTTCTGAGATCATCCGATAAAGATCTCGTGTGACGCAAGGCGTATAGGAAAGCTTTCTTGGAAGAACCACAGCATTTTTTTGTTCCCAGACTTTGCGAATTTGACAAGAGAGAAATGTGATATTCAAGGAATGCAAGAAACTCTTACATTAACGCAACATAACTTCTGCACTTTTGTTCATGCCCAAATTGAGAATAGATAATAAGGAGTCGCATATTCGCAAAGTATTTAAATGCCCACAACAAGCGATGTCTTTCATCAAGTCAATGGAATGAGTACGTTATTTTGGTGATTTTCATGTTGCTCCCGAGTGAGTTTGATTCGTTGAGCATTCACTTGACTGTTTGTGGAATCTAGGTGTTTTTGTTTCTTCTTGTGATGGCTCCGCCTAGGAACTGGAGTTTGTTTTGAGGAATAACACTCCTTTGAGTCAGTTGTGGATGAATCTGCTCGTTCTTTGTTCTTATGCCTCTTACTGGATGGAGTTTGTTTTATAGATTTTCTTATGTAATGTAACAAAATTTGTACAGAAGCACCGGAATTCAGCAATCCGACAGCAAAGTTATTCTAGGGACTCTCATAGGCGTACATGGACTTTTTGAGTTTAGAGGAATGGATGCCGGTTGGTGCTGTCGTGCCTCGAGCTTATAGCTGAACCCCAAATTATGTATTAATAAGTCCTCTTTCTGCTGGTCAGAGTGGATTGTGAGGGGGTTACTTCACTCTGTGACTTATCTGAGAGTGGGGTGTTGAGATCCTTTGAATGGCCAGATCTCAGTTTTTAATGTATTTACAGCTGTGCCACTTGCTCTGTACTATTTATGTGAATTGCATACACCCCCCTAAAGCAGCAGATACTATGGGAATGGTGATTACTGCTTTTGGAAAAGGTCATGAGGCATCAGTGCATTACTCCCTGCTAATTCAGAGTCTGGGGGATGGAGCTTCAACTTCTCTCAAAAGATGACGGGAGAAAGATTTAAACTTGGAATTGGAGGAGGGAGAGTAGGACAGGATAAAAAATAAAATAAAAAAAAAGTCAAGTCAAAAGTGTGCGCCTCATGTAAATTCAAGATTTTACATCGGTTCTATTGGACCCCCTCTAGATTGTATAGGTTTGGTCTTAAAAACATACACCAGCAGTCGATGCCAATCAGAGGATGGTGACATAACCCTTGTCTTTGGGGGTGTCTAAAGATCCAGGAGTTTTGGTTGAAAGTTCAGAGTTTGGTGTGTGTGATGTATTGGGCACTCGGGTATCATTTTGCCCCAGACTCTGTATTTTGGGTGATGAGGCGGTTGTCGATGTTAAAAATAGACACATAAAGAGCTGGGTCTTAACCAGTGTCACGATCGCCAGACAGATACTTTTAAGGGGTTGGTGCTTGGCTGGAGTGCCCTCATTTAAGGAGTGGTGCTCGGAGACAGGAAGGGTGGCGGCCTTTGAAGAAGGGTCATTTAGACGAATTGGAAAGTTAAACTTGTTCGTGGAGAAATGGGGCAGATATCTGTCATTTATGGATGTGATTATTATTATTATTTTTTGTTTATTTTATATTTTTGTGTTTGTGTCATGTACGACCAGTGGGATGTTGTTGGGGGCCAGGGTGGGATTGGGAGGGGTAATACTGGGGGTTAATGTTGATTCTGTGTAAATATGTTTTGTTTTTCTACGTTCAAATATGTGAATCAAAAAAAATTGTTAATATGAAAAAGTATGCCAAAATATTTAGTTATTAAGTGACTCAAAGAGCAGGCAAACAGTATTTTTCTTATTTGCTACCTGCAGAGCAGAAAACATGTATAGTAAATATGTATCAAATTTCAAAATGTTCACATACTTTGAACTAGTTTTTAATATATAAAACAATTTAATAAATACATTTGAATCAACATATTACATTCCTTTTGTTTATTTATGAATGTATAATTAGCATTTTGGCTGTATAAATCATAGAATGATGCAGACACCAATGCAGAACTATAAATGCAAGCCAATGCGTTGGCCACTATGCGGAGGGAATGCTGTGGATTCGACGCTGAAGCAAAAATTAACCTTAATAGTAGACTACAGTACAAGTTTATACATTCGGGTGTTGGGTAAAAACAATACCCACAGTTGTATCTCTCGAACAACTGTCGGATCATTATTTTCAGCTGTTTTCTCCCTTTCTATGCAAATTTGTTGATGTGTTATAAACAGAGTTATATGTGTTGAGTTTGTGAATGAATTTCGGGATCATAGTTTAAGTCAGGGATGATGGTTGTGTGGTTGATACATCCAGTCAGTGATCATTTCTGTAGTGTGTGCTTTGTATGCACATCTGACTGTTTGTTTGTACCATGCACATAAGCATCACTGTGCTGCCACGTTTTAAATTAAACTCAGAATCGATTTGACTTTTTTGAGAATCGATTTAAAATCATTGGAGAAAGAATCGTGATGCATCGGAGAATCAATTTCTCTCCCACGCCTAGAGAATTTTGTGCATGGTAGATCTTACTGCAATAACATTACGGCTGGGTACCGTCAGCCACTTGATGATACAATCAGTATTGCACTAGTATGATTTTATATATCACGATACATCACAATATCATGATTCGATTCCGATTCACAAGCTTTCAATTGCAATTAATTTGGGTATATTTTCGTTATAATGTCCATTTTGCTTTCATACAATATGAAATATATACAGTTGATGTCACTTAGGTTGAAGTCATTAAAACTAATTTAACCACATATTAGCAAACTTTAGTTTTTGCAAGTCATTTAGGGCATCTACTTTGTGCATGACAGGAGTCATTTTTCCAAAAAGTATTTAAAGATAGATTGTTTCACTTTAAATTGACTGTCACAATTCCAGTGGGTCAGACGTTTACATACACCAAGTTAACTTTGCTTTAAGCAGCTTCAAAAAGTCCAGAAATTGATGCTTCTAATTGGAGGTGTACCTGTGGATGTATTTTAAGGCCTACCTTCAAACTCAATGCCTCTTTGCTTGAAATCATGGGAAAATCATAAGAAATCAGCAAAGACCTAAAAAAAAAATACAAATAAATAACTAATAATTGTGGACCTCCACAAGTTTGGGGGCAATTTCCAAATGCCTGAAGGTACCACGTTTATCTGTTCAAACAATAATGTATTTACTTTTTGGAGAAATGTCCTCTGGTCTGATGAAACAAAAGTTGACCATCATTATGTTTGGAGGAAAAACCGTGTGCAAGCAAGGAGGCCTACAAACCTGACTCAGTTACACCAGTTCTGTCAGGAGGAATGGGCCAAAATTCCAGCAACTTATTGTGAGAAGCTTGTGGAAGACTGCCCAAAACGTTTAAACAATTTAACGGCAGGGCCTGGGTAGCTCAGCGAGTATTGACGCCGACCTACCACCCCTGAAGTCACGAGTTCGAATCCAGAGGGTGACTCCAGCCAGGTCTCCCAAGCATCCAAATTGGACCAGTTGTTAGGGAGGGTACCGTGGGGTAACCACTTCATGGTCACGATTAGGGGTTCTCGCACTCAATGGGGCACGTGGTAAGTTGTGCGTGGATAGTGGAGAGTAGCATGAGTCTCCACATGCCTCACATCTCTGTGGTGTCACGCTCAGTTAGCCACGTGATAAGATGCACAGAGATAGAGAGAGAGAGACTCCTGTGAGACAGACATGCACTCCTGAGCTCCTGCTAATTAACAACAACAAAATAAATTTTTTTTGCTAGTTCAACCAGGATTTTATTGGATTTTTTGCAAGATTGCTTGCAAGATCATATTGGATTACATTTGGATTTAAATTACTTTTCAACAAACTTGGATTTTTGGATCAAAACTCTGGAAATCTCAGCATTAAGGTCTCCAAAGAACACACCTGAAACAAAGCACCAGCCAACAGAGAAGCTGCATGGACAATCTGATGGTATCAATGTGCAGTGAGTACCTTTTTAAAAGTCTGGAATATTGGAAATTTAAGGGAAACAAACAGCTAAGTTAAAAACATAAATAAACAAAGGGAGAGTTCTAGGTCTGCTTTCCTGCTCAACAACAACCCAAGATTTTGCTTCAGGAGGTGCAAAGTGGAAGGTGTGAAAGCATCTAAGCCAAACAAAGGGCTGAACGGCACATTGAGAGGGCAATAATCTGAGAACAGCTAATCCAATCAAAAATTCTGAAACCTGAATAGCCTCACATCTATTTAAAATTCAAAGACCCAAATCAATCAAGGTGACAATAGATGGATATGCCTCATCAGAAGGGTGCAACCTCAACACTCTGGCCATCACATATCCTGAAGATGTAACAAGTGAGACTGCAAGAAAGAAATTCAAAACCAAATTAATCAGAGAATTCCCAGAAACTCTTAGAGTAGACTTCATGGAAATCAACGACAGAAGAGTAAAAACAGACCTGCTCTTCTATACAGAGTACCCAAATGGCACTCAGCTCCAATTTTAAAGACTGGAAACAGAGCCATGAGATAACTGTATCTGGACACTATGCCAAAGTACAACATCAACCTGTATTCACAATGGCACTGTAATGGTCCAGGGCTCAGAGGACAGACTTGAGCAATTTGAGAGACCGTTTGCTGAACTAAAAGTCCTAGCTGAGAAGGAAAAGTCTTCTCTCCCCCCAACAACAGCAGCAGAGGAGGTCACAGCTTCACCTTCACGCACACAAACTGCCCCTCTCTATCCACATACACCCAGATCAACAGTCTCTATTCAGTGCATTCAGGAGTGCCTTTCCCAACTGGAAATGGAACTCACTGAATTCAAAGAAAGCAAACTCCAAGAAACTGACTCTTCTCAACATCTTAGAGAGGAGTTAAAGGCTTTCAAAGATGGATACCACACCACAATTGGACTGCTGGAGATGAAAATAAAAAATCTCCTAAAAAACAACAACAATTTAAATGAAAGTGTCTGAACTGAGAAAAGAACTGATGGAAAAAGACACATTCATAGCATTAACGGAAAACTGGAACACGTAAGCAGAACCACAGAAACAGTGCATTTCAGTTGCTCATCCACAGACTCACAGACAGACAATGAGCAACCGGTTACAGAGAACAGTCAGGAGACCAGCGACAGTACCGTCACACAGCCAGCTCAGCGCAGTCCCCCTCAAACCCCTCACCACACACCAAAGCACTCCCGGAAACCTCAAATCCGGAAACTACAACCACCAAAAACAGCCATTCTTATGGACTCAAATGGTAAGTTCTTGCACCACCGAAAGCTCTTCCCTAAACACACGGTTGGCAAATTCTGGTGCCCCACAACAAACAGCACACTCCAAATCCTCTGTCAGGCCACTCTGCACAACCCACAGAACATTATCATCCACACAGGAACCAACGACCTCTATACCCAGAGGGAAAGAGTTGCAGATAGTGTCATAAGAGTGGCTAAGAAGGCCCGCAGGCCAACATCACCATCTCAACCCTGCTACACAGGAAGGACTACCCTGCCAACCTGATCAATAGCATCAACCAGAGGATAACAACTGCATGTTCCAGCCTTATGGCCATCAAAGTTGCCCACCACCCAAGTCTAACGACTGAGGATTTATATGACCATGTGCACCTAAGCCAGGACAGTGTAAGAGTCTTTGCTAAAAACCTAAAAGATTCATTACTCTGCAGAAATTCCCAATCTGCACCCTCACAACATCGGCTTACAAGTCCCAACAGTCATCGCGGCAACCAACTTTCAATTACACGAAGGGGCCCAAAAACCAGACACACTCCAATAAGAAGAGAGCAACCAACCAGACCACAACACACTGAAGCCCAACCAAACTCTCAGCCCAGCTCCAGACAACCTACAAACATGGACCCTCACACACAACAACAGGAGGCACCGGACAGAACAGCACAGCCCTTTCCGCAATCACAGCAGCTCACTTATGCTGATGTAGTGAAGGGCAAAATACACACAGACTCCTCAGACATTACAGAGGTGAAACATCTTCTACATCTCATCTGTAGAATGCTAGGGTAAGCCATCTGGACCAGCAAAACACATCACTTTATTCCGCTATGACTTCTTTCACTATAAGCTCTTGGAATATTCAAGGCCTCTACTCCACAATCTTAGGGGCCAAGACTTTAAAAACGGAGTTCCTGGAAAACATTTATAACCAGGACATCATTATTCTGCAAGAAACATGGTGCAGATCAGATGTGGACAGTCACTGCCCTTTAGGATACAGGGAAATATTATTGCCATCACTTAAAAACTGTAACGTGACCCCACTCTGGTGGGGTCATCATTTGGTACAAAGAGACTTTAAAAAACAGCCTATCAATCATGAGAAAAGACTTATCGCATGTTTGGCTTAAACTTAAAAAAGGCATCGTAGACTGTGATAAGGACCTTTACATCTGTGCAGCCTACATACCTCCATCAGAGTCTCCATACTACAAGGACAATCATTTTGATCAGCTTCAGATGGAAACCAGCCAATTCCAGACTCGGGTTAATGTGATGTTATGTGGGGATCTAAATGCAAGGACAGGTTCAGAACCGGACATTATAGATACACACGGGAATAACCACATACTGAAAGCCAACACACATCTAACCCCCACCACTACAATACGGAACAATCCGGACAGTACAGTTAACAAAAACGGGTTTTGGTCTGGCAGTGAATGCACTAAAAGAGAAAGCTAGAAGAGCATTATATGCTATTAAGGGCAAATTTGCCCAAGTTGACATTCCTGTAACAATCTGGTGTAAGATCTTTGATAGTATTATAATGCCTTTTGCTCTGTATGGAAGTGAGGTTTGGGGTCCCCTCTGTATGGCAGATTACTCGAGATGGGACAAACACCCCATAGAAACCCTGCATGCAGAACTCTGTAGAAACATTCTAAGAGTTCAGAGAAGAACACCTACTAATGCATGCCGGGCCGAACTAGGCAGATACCCCCTTATTATACATATTGAAAAACGATCCCTCAAATTTTGGACACACCTAAATTCAAGTTCCCCTAACACACTGCAACATAAAGCCCTTAAAACCCAAGAGCTGAAGCCTAAAACCAGTCCCCTTGTCAGCTGGCTCTGAAACTGACAAACCCACTAACAACTAACAAACACCAGTTTCAGACCAGCACTGCTGAACAAAACCAAATCAGAATAAACCAAATCATAAAAGAAAGCAAAAATTCATATTTGGACCATTGGGAAAATGAAAGTAAAAACCAAAGCAAACTGAAATGTTATCGGGCCCTAAACAGAACATATAATTTGGCAGAATATCTGCACACTGTAAGAAATCCAAAACAGAGACGGATCCTCACCAAATACAGACTCAGTGATCACAGTCTGGCCATAGAAAAAGGCAGACACAGACAAACATGGCTTCCAAAGGAAGAACGAGTCTGTGCTCACTGTGACACGGGTGAGGTTGAGACAGACATACACTTTCTCCTTCACTGTGAGAAATGTACAGAGTTGAGAGAGAGATACCTCCACAAACATCATGCCACAGTTTTCCAGTTTGGCAGAAACAGATCAGATGCTGGTGTTACTGGGGGAGGACCATCATGCATCAGTTGCAGCTAAATTCCTTTTTGAGCTGCACACCCACAGAAACCAATCAATGCCTTAAATGTACTTCATTCACAGTAGCCTACTTTTATTCTTATGCATATTTTATATTGTAAAGTGTATATTGTTATTATAGTTTTTTTTTTAATTTGATTTGATTCATTACCTGGCACTTTATTTTAATTCTATCTTATTATTATTTGTCTTGTCATTATCTGTTTTGTGTATTAATGCATTGGCAATATTGTATGTAAACACAATCATGCCAATAAAGTACTTTTAAATTGAAATTGAAAAATTGATAAGGCAACAGAGACTTGTCCTCTGCCACCCGGATTGAGGTGAGTAACCACGCCACCACAAGGACCTCGTCAGTAATTTGGCATTCCAAATTGGGAGAAAAAGGCAATGCTACCAAATACTGACCCACTGTGAATGTGATGAAAGAAATAAAAGCGGCAATAAATCATCCTCTCTACTATTATTCTGACATTTCACATTCTTAAAATAGTGATCCTAACTGTCCTAACACAGGGAACGTTTTCTATGATTAAATGCCAGGAATTGTGGAAAAACTGAGTTTAAATGTTTTTGGATAAGGTGTATTTAAACTTCTGACTTATGTATAAGTATAATTACAGTATCAGAATTTTTTCATATATAAACAGGGTGGCTCGTTGCACCGTAGTCTGTCTATTCTCATGTCATATGTCTCAACACAACTTTAGCCAAGAGTGAGCTGCAGGGTGAATTAAGGGGGTTTGCTCAATTCATAATTATTTTCTACAAAAGGTAAACACACACCACCAACCCTGTGTCTCAGCATCAAAATTCTGCAGTGCCATGAAGCACAACTTGCATAGTTTTCAATTAAATTCCAAATCACTATCAAAAAGGAAAATTATTATATATATATATAGAGAGAGAGAGAGAGAGAGAGAGAGAGAACTGTATTTTCAGTTACAAGTATGTCTTTTTGTGGTTTGACAGTTTGAATGAAACACTTATTCAATGCTACATACAGAGAACTTGCATAATAAACTTTGCCATTTCTAATCATTCAGTTTGCAGTTACAACCGTTTCATCAACGTCACTTTTGCGTTGTGATCCACAACCCGGAAGTAAATGCTTAGGCTTATAATTTAAATGTATTGATGCCTCAAATATATTGATAGAATAATGTACCAATCAATAATCAATATTTTATGTTATCCTTTATTGATGTGTAGAAAACATCAATTAAGGATCTTTAAGACCAGCGGCAGGGACTTTGACAATTGTTTGTTTTGGTCGTATGGTTTCTTTACAGCATATGTGCTATGTGGATTAGAATTAAATATTAATTTTATTGTTTTTGATCAATAACTAACTGTAGAGAACAGAAAGGGTATTAAAAGATACATTATTCAATGACAAATGGTTGCCGTGGGTCTAGTCTTTGGAATCACATAACATGGAAACAGTCAAATCTTTTACTCTCATCAAGCAGTAAAAAGATCTTGGTGCTGAACTTGGCACCACACTACTCAATCACTGGTGTGAAATTTGAATAAATATAATAATAATAATCAGCCAGTGACTAATCACACACATTTTAGTTACATTCACGAGTGATTGGGGTGAGCTTTGCAGATAGAAAGCACAAACTTGGGATTTTAACAATATACAGTGGGTACGGAATGTATTCAGACCCCCTTACATTTTTCACTCTGTTATATTGCAGCCATTTGCTAAAATCATTTAAGTTCATTTTTTTCCTCATTATTGTACACACAGCACCCCATATTGACAGAAACACACAGAATTGTTGACATTTTTGCACATTTATTAAAAAAGAAAAACTGAAATATCACATGGTCTTAAGTATTCAGACCCTTTGCTGTGACACTCATATATTTAACTCAGGTGCTGTCCATTTCTTCTGATCATCCTTGAGATGGTTCTACACCTTCAATTGAGTCCAGCTGTGTAGGAAAGCCACACACCTGTCTATATAAGACCTTACATCTCAAAGTGCATGTCAGAGCAAATGAGAATCATGAGGTCAAAGGAACTGCCTGAAGAGCTCAGAGACAGAATTGTGGCAAGACACAGATCTGGCCAAGGTTACAAAAAAATTTCTGCTGCCCTTAAGGTTCATAAGAGCACAGTGGCCTCCATAATCCTTAAATGGAAGACGTTTGGGACGACCAGAACCCTTCCTAGAGCTGGCCAGTCCGGCCAAACTGAGCTATCGGGGGAGAAGAGCCTTGGTGAGAGGTAAAGAAGAACCCAAAGATCACTGTGGCTGAGCTCCAGAGATGCAGTCGGGAGATGGAAGAAAGTTGTAGTAAGTCAACCATCACTGCAGCCATCCACCAGTCGGGGCTTTATGGCAGAGTGGCCCGACGGAAGCCTCTCCTCAGTGCAAGACACATGAAAGCCCGCATGGAGTTTGCTAAAAAACACCGGAAGGACTCAAAGATGGTGATAAATATGATTCTCTGGTCTGATGAGACCAAGATAGAAGTTTTTGGCCTTAATTCTAAGCGGTATGTGTGGAGAAAACCAGGCACTGCTCATCACCTGTCCAATACAGTCTCAACAGTGAAGCATGGTGGTGGCAGCATCATGCTGTGGGGGTGTTTTTCATCTGCAGGGACAGGACGACTGGTTGCAATCGAGGGAAAGATGAATGCGGCCAAGTACAGGGATATCCTGGACGAAAACCTTCTCCAGAGTGCTCTGGACCTCAGACTGGGCCGAAGGTTCACCTTCCAACAAGACAATGACCCCAAGCACACCGCTAAAATAACGAAGGAGTGGCTTCACAACAACTCCGTGACTGTTCTTGAATGGCCCAGCCAGAGCCCTGACTTAAACCCAATTGAGCATCTCTGGAGAGACCTGAAAATGGCTGTCCACCAACGTTTACCATCCAACCTGACAGATAGAGAGGATCTGCAAGGAGGAATGGCAGAGGATACCCAAATCCAGATGTGAAAAACTTGTTGCATCTTTCCCAAAAAGGTCATTGTGACATACTGGCAACCGTTAAAAACCATGAGAGCATCACTAACAGTAGATATACGTAAAAAAATAAGAAAAATAAATCCATTACAAGCTATAAAACTGCTCCAGTGAGAAATCATAAATAGCTATGATTTGTTTAAATGACTTTGGTGTTTTGCTGTAACACAAATCGCTAACAATTAAGCAAATGTGTGAAGACGCGGTGCCATTATGGTTAAAATGTAATTGCTGTAATCAGTGGTAATGTGACCAACATTAATCTGATTTAAATTGGGATCCTCACAGAATAACAATATAAAGAGCACCTGCAGAGCACACATGTTTGATTGTTTGTTTTATTGAAGGGAGTGAAGCTGAAAGTGTTCATGATCGCTCCACACGTCTGATTGTCAATCAGACAATCATTCTGAGGTCTTGACTCGCGTTACATCATGTGCACTCAGATTTGCATGCTTATTTGTTTAATTAATTTATCCATTAGCAGCATCTTTGTCTGAAAGTTGAATGATTACCATATAAATGCCACTCTTTCATTCTTCAATGGCTGAGCAAGCACTCATTCATTAGAGGAGCAGTGTATGTGTGATTCCGTGTGTGCTGCAAAAAAGATCGGCCCTGATTCTAGGCACAATCGGCCGGTCACAGATTTAAGACTAATATCGGGCGATTTCGATCAGTGCACACTTTCAATAATTCAATAAATATGAACCTTTCAAAATTCTGTTATTTTGAAATGTTTTTTACATTTCATCTCTATTATTCAACATGTAATATTCGGTCCATTATATTTCGCTTTGCAAATTCAACTCTAAAATTTTAGTGGTTAAAATGTGGTTGGAAATTCAACCTTGTACCTACTGGGATTGCAGGAAAAGCAGTAAGTTGCCAATATAAAATTTTCACTCTCTGCCATTAGGCTTCACCACTAGGTTGTGCAATCGGTTGTTGATGAAGAACAAGAGCAACAAGGAGAGGACCAGGTCTGTGTTCCATTTAACACTTTCATCCCCTTCCCTATCAAACTTCACTCCATCTCATGGACTCGGATGTCACTGCTTACGAGTGTCCACTACTGGTGGAAGATGTGCAATAGGTTTAACTGGAACACCCTTAACCTTTGATCACTCTAAGGCTTGTCAATTAGTGGAATTATTTAGTGATTTTTGCACCTGAGAAAATAATGTTTTGAGATTGATTTCAGAGGCTTATGTATAAATCTTGTTTATTTAAAAAAACAAATTCATTAGAATGAATTGTTAGTAAGAATTGATCAAGATTTACACAAACACAAATATTAACAACAATGAACACATAGGCCACGACTGTGTGCTAAACAGTTTAAGGTTGTTAAAAGTAATATGCTGTTAAATCTCAAAATAACTTTTCTAAACTGCTTAATTGACGTAACTTACATCATCATACATTAGAGTTGTGGGGCCAGGGTTTATGAAGTGCAATCTGCTATCACGTCACAATCGAGTTGAACTGTGGGATATGGAGCTGCCTGAAGCATACATCAGAGTAGGCTCGCTTGCACCCTCGGTCAAAATCGAGGGGTTGATGGTCTGTCAATAGAAAGTTCCCTCACACACTGAACGAAGTGGAACGGACTTCCAAAATGGCGGCAGGGATTTCCCTGAGGGGAAGTGATTAGGGGAGTTAGCCAGTGGATGTTAAAAGTGAAGTGAAGCACAGCCCTGGATAATTGACCCTTCACTAATGTCTGCCTTAAAAGCGTTTCTGACCAATCCAATTTAAGCAAATGTTGCTGGCTGTCATTTCTCTGACACATTTGCCATTTTCCAATGAGAGACTACGGAAGGAATGTGTTTAAGTAGTTTTAGTGGGATTTTTTCAAAATGATATATATTTTTTTAAATATCCAAAATAAAATGTTGATGGTGGGTCACTTCTACTAGTGACACGATGTACCCAGCAATGACATACGTAGTGATTTTTCATTCTTTTTGAAAAATCTTTAAATATGCTATGGATTAAACAGTGTCATTCTTCATTCTCAATTGAACATGTATAACATCAGCAAAGACACGTACATTTGTTTCAAGGAAAATGAAAGCTAATAACTTAATGTTAATTCATTTATGCATTGATTCAGGTCTTTTTAATGGTGATAGTGAATAAAGTGTTAACATGATCATAGTGAATGTGTAATGAGACATTATGAGCAGTTCTGTTCACTTGAGATAATTTTATCAGGTGTGTAATCCTCATCAAATGACACTTTTCTCTTTTTATGTGACTGTGATAATTGTTTGACTCAGTTATGATTCATAGTCTCCACAGTTTGATGAAATTACTGTGTAATTAAAATTATATATATATATATATATATATATATATATATATATATATATATATTTTTTTTACAAAAACTACAAATAAACATGCCTTCTAAATGTCACTCTTCATTCCAGGCTACATAAGAATATTATCCATTCAGTTTATAGAAAATGTTGCCAAAAACCACATCATTCACGGCATGTGGGCGTTATTCATTCCTATGGGGAGTTCTGAAGAACTTGTCAACTGCCAGTTTTGATAAATCAATTAAACTAACTTGACAATAAACAATAGTAATTTCTTTAGCCACTTTACAATGCATGTCATCTTTCTTTTAAATGAACAACAGTACCTGAGTGAGGCAATTGTCAGGAAAAAGTGTTCCTGGTATATGAGGAAAAATGTTGCTATTCAGGCTAATGGTTGATGTACACAACTCAGGACTAATGAGGACTTATTTCAAATGATATTGTTTTCATTGTTTTAGCATGTTAGATTAATCTTTCTTCTGTATTTTAAGCATAATGCAGTTTGACAACATGACTTTCATTTATTTTATTTACATTGCATTCAAATCAGATGACGACCAACAAATTCAACATCAGACTGCCCTGTTTCCTGTTATATACATTTGGTTGCCAGTGAATGCTTCAACCCGGGAGGATATAACTCAACTTTTCAGTTGATTAAACCAGGTATCTGAATAAATAAACTCTTGGCTGGAAAAATAGCTTTAAATAACCAAGAAATAGTTGCTTTAAAGCAGAAACAATGAAGAAAATGTTTAAAATGTTGACTAAGTTAGTTTTGCAAGTCTAAAAATTAACAGAAGGAATATATTTCTGGTACAACGCTCATTTCCTTTGGAAAAGAGATCTTGATTGATCTATCAGCCCATTGGCAGTGGTGTTTGTTTATTTGGGGTCTGCAAATGGTCACAACTCCGGTCCAATGGGGGTTACAGTGTGGTCTGTTGATTGGTCAATTGAAATGTATCAGGTTGTGTTCTGGTAACATGGTCAAGGAAAGGATATAAGAGGATTGTAACTTTGCTCTTCCTCTTTTTATGTGGATCGCTCTTGTCTCTGGGCTCTGCTATTTGGCATCTGGGTTACAGGCCATCAGACCAGACTCCTGCTCTCAATGGCATCTCTACCTACACTTTTGCTCTCTATCTTTTGGTCATCTTCACTAATGTAGTATGCATACTGGTTTCTGGAGCTGGGTAAACATATAAATTTTCCGATGCATCACATTCATCATTTCAACGATTTCAATATCGATTCTTAAATACCAAGATCCAAGACCAAGTCCCTTTCACACATACAGCCTTTTTAAGAAAATGTACTACAATTTTCTAGTTAGAAGTCATGTGTGAACACGACCCTTTTGAAAATACTGGTAAATTTTTCTCTGGCAATATCCCTTAATGAGAAGTTGCATTATTACCAAAAAATGTCGATATTGATGGTATGTGTGAACAGAGCCATAAGATTACCGGTTTCAGTTCTACGAGGTCAGGTTGTGCTGACGTAAGAAAGTTCTGATGGAGATGAAAAATTACTCCATGCTGTAATACCGGTGAATCTGAAATAATAAACATGTCAAGAAACTGGTCAGATAGTGAAACTAGAGCACTTCTCTTTAGATGAGCGGATGAATACATTTGTTGAAAGCTTAAAGAATAGCAAGCGATTCCGTTATATACGATAAACTGAACAGTGTTCTCCTTTAGGTACACACAGACCTCCAATGTTACCAAACGTAAATTTTTAGATACAAAATAATACCCCTCCACGTTTTCAAAGAAGAACCCTATATTTCCGGTGCAGCCGGGTAGATGTAATTTCTGGCAAATGACATCACAGAGTTTAACAGCATCTGGTGCTGTGTATGGTACTACGGTACAGTGAATAGCACATGTAGTACCTTTATCAGTAAAGGCAATCCAACGATTTTTCTGTAATATACCTGGTTGCATGTGTGAAGTATATAATGTGGCAACCCTCTATTCTCAATAGTAAATCACTCACATGGGCAACCAAATCTCATGCTAAATTTCCCACTGGCAAGTAAATGTTCAGATTTCACACACCAGTTTTGAAGTAGTATAGTGAAATTATTAGCACATTTTAACTTAATACTTAACACATTAAGTATTTTCACAATGCTTCTCCCCTCATGCATTTTGACCTACATTAACTACCGTTAGGATCATACTTATGCCAATCGTCTGCCTGCTGTGCACCAACTAAAAAAATAAGAAAATAAAATCAACAAACAGAGCCAAATCACGGAAACTGGAAGACTGGCCATTGTGATATCAGCATCAGGTAGGATACTCATCTTTATCCACTCAGTTATGTTATAATTATATGATTAATCAAAGATACATTTCTATTTCAGTGGGTTTATTATAAGGTGAAGTTTATTTTAATACGGTTTTTATAATTAGTCATTTTAATAAATAAATATTAACAAATTAAATAATTATTACAAATGTATTTGTAAAATGATAAGTTGACATTTTAAAAGACAAAGTTACAAAATGTATGTATGAATAAAACGTGTTCAATGTGATTTTGATGCATTCAGAGCATATGACCTTCTTTAACGCCCACAGCTAGAAAACAGACACCTGTGAAAAACACAGATCTTAGTCCCATCCGAATAGATACATGAAATCACAGACATTGGGTGATAACTGTAACTCAAGTCATTTAGAAAAATAATACCATCCGAATAGGGATTTAAATGTGCTTACTGGTTAATGCTGCTACTCTTAAAAGGTATAGTTCACCCAAAATTGAAAATTCAGTCATTGTTTACTCACTTCTGTTTTGTCATAACCCAATATAACTTCCTTTTTTTTTTTTTTGGCAAAAAGGGAAAATTATGAAAAAAATCTTGTGCTCAGTGCTGTCATAAATGGTGACCACCTCTTCAAGCATCAAAAGGACACAAAAGCATAATTCAGAAGTCTAATAAATTATTCTATGCGACTCATTTCTTGTTCTGAAGGAATAAGATATGGTTATTATTGTAATAAGTGAAACTCTTGTCTGACCGGGCAACTTGTAGTCACTTGAGAATTTACAATGTCCAGCATATCCGCTCTCATTCTTTCAGTAATCATATTTTCACATAAATCACATGTTCTCCGATTCATCTGCTCGTGAATGCACACAACTGTTAATCAGAAGGTCATTGGATCGATCCCCACAGCCACCACCATTGTGTCCTTGAGCAAGGCCCTTAACTCCAGGCTGCTCTGGGGGGATTGTCCCGCTAATAAGTGCACTGTAAGTCGCTTTGGATAAAAGTGTCTGTCAAATGCATAAATGTAAATCAAAGGGTTGGGTACACGACCATTTTGGGGACCGAAACACCTATGGGTCAAGAAATCTTAAAAAACTGCTATTTTTGCCCATAACTTTTTAACCCTATGTACAAAAATCTTACAGAATTTTGTCAATTATATTTGTCAAAAAATACTGTATCTTACAAACACACACACATACATATACAGGTGCTGGTCATATAATTAGAATATCATCAAAAAGTTGATTTATTTCAGTAATTCCATTCAAAAAGTGAAACTTGGATAATGTATACATTCATTCCACACAGACTGATATATTTCAAGTGTTCATTCCTTTTAATTTTGATGATTATAACTGACAACTAATGAAAAACCCCAAAATCAGTACCTCAGAAAATTAGAATATTGTGAAAAGGCTCAATATTGAAGACACCGGGTGCCACACTCTAATCATATAATTAACTCAAAACACCTGCAAAGGCCTTTAAATGATCTCTCAGTCTAGTTCTGTAGGCTACACAATCATGGGGAAGACTGCTGAATTGACATAGCTCTGTGTCCAAGCACATTAATAGAGAGGCGAAGGGAAGGAAAAGATGTGGTAGAAAAGTGTACAAACAATAGGGATAACCGCACCCTGGAGAGGATTGTGAAACAAAACCCATTCAAAAATGTGGGGGAGATTCACAAAGAGTGGACTGCAGCTGGAGTCAGTGCTTCAAGAACCACCACGCACAGACGTATGCAAGACATGGGTTTCAGCTGTCGCATTCCTTGTGTCAAGCCACTCTTGAACAAGACACAGCATCAGAAGCGTCTCGTCTGGTCTAAAGACAAAAAGGACTGGACTGCTGCCGAGTGGTCCAAAGTTATGTTCTCTGATGAAAGTAAATTTAGCATTTCCTTTGGAATTCAAGGTCCCAGAGTCTGGAGAAAGAGAGGAGAGGCACAGAATCCACGTTGCTTGAAGTCCAGTGTAAAGTTTCCACAGTCAGTGATGGTTTGGTGTGCCATGTCATCTGCTGGTGTTGGTCCACTGTGTTTTCTGAGGTCCAAGGTCAACGCAGCCATCTACCAGGAAGTTTTAGAGCACTTCATGCTTCCTGCGCTGACCAACTTTATGGAGATGCAGATACCATTTTCCAACACGACTTGGCACCTGCACACAGTGCCAAAGCTGACAGTACCTGGTTTAAGGACCATGGTATCCCTGTTCTTAATTGGCCAGCAAACTCGCCTGACCTTGACCCTATAGAAAATCGATGGGGTATTGTGAAGAGGAAGATGCGATACGCCAGACCCAACAATGCAGAAGAGCTGAAGGCCACTATCAGAGCAACCTGGGCTCTCATAACACCCGAGCAGTGCCACAGACTGATCGACTCCATGCCATGCCGCATTGCTGCAGTAATTCATGCAAAAGGAGCCCCAACTAATTATTGAGTGCTGTACATGCTCATACTTTTCAGTTGGCCAACATTTCTAAAAATCATTTTTTGTATTGGTCTTAAGTAATATTCTAATTTTCGGAGATACTGAATTTGGGATTTTCATTAGTTGTCAGTTTTAATCCTCACAATTAAATGAAATAAACATTTGAAATATATCAGTCTGGGTGTAATGAATGAATATAATATCCAAGTTTCACTTTTTGAATGGAATAAATCAACTTTTTGATCTATCATCATACTGAATACAATGCTACCAATCTGTCCAAAGTGTACGTTATAGCATGTCCACCATTTTTAAACAAATTTTCATCTGCACTTTTGAACTCATCCTACAGCTTTTATCAGATAATTGAGACATAGCTGGTAAAAAATATCAAAATATTTTTCATATTCCAAACCATTTTCCTGTAACATGCAAGCCAAGTTGGCCAAGGAGATGTCCATCGGAAGATGTTGAACGGTCAGAAGTAAAATTTATCTCAGCAACACTTATGAAGATTGAGTCCTCACATTGTGCTTACTGCAACATATGACTTGCTTTTTATTAGCTTTGACCTAATATCTGATTTCATGTCAGTAACATCTTAAAAACATTAACAAACAATTTGATGTAACTTAGTCCCACTGTCCACATATGTGACATCACCTTTTAGGAAAATTATTATATTATTGTATTTTTTTGTTTGTTTACTTGTTAATTAGGTTCTGCTAGTTACAAAACAAAAAGGGAAATGGAACATCCACACAGCAGTTACGCTCAAGTCTCAGGAGGTTAAAGGAAACACCATCGTTAAATCTTTTTTATGCATCTTTTATTTAAGTTCAAATAATAAGTTAGTGGGTCATTTAAATAAATAAGCACAAACCCTAAAACAGAGTCAGAGCTTCTTTTTGTGTCACGTTAAGTAGAGCAAACAGTTTGAAACTGATCCCTGCTGATGCACTCTCTTGCATGGAGACGCTCATCCCTCTCGTGCACTAACAGCCGCTTCAGATATTGTACTTGCTCACAATGTATTGAATCATATTATGAGATGAAGTGTAAATTGCATTGTAAAGATATCGTTGATATGCAGCTGTATTATGAAGAGAGAGTTTGTTTGTTCTGAGTTAAAGATGGATCGAAATCAAGTAAACAAAAAGGTGAGAAAGGGTAGTTTTACCGGTTTTTACCTCATGAGATATGCTGCAGAAGATATACAAATTTTAAAAGAATGTTCAAAATAGTCTTCAATATACAGTAAGTGTATTTTGTTCTACTGCACTGGCATAAGAATAAACAAGTGAAAAATACACGTATACACAGATGAGCCAAAACATTATGACCACTCAAAGATGAGGCGAATAACGTTGATCATCTCCAAACAAGGCCACACGTCAAGATCTGGGTAGATTAAATGGTAAGCGAACAATCAGATCTCGTAGTCAACATGTTGCAGGAGAAATGAATGCAGGAGAAATGGGCAGGAGTAAAGACTTGAGCGACTTTGACAAGGGCAAAATTATTATGACCAGATGACTGGGTCAGAGCATCTCTGAAATTGCAAGGCTTGTGGGGTGCTCCCAGTCAGCAGTGGCGAGTACCTACCGACAGAGGTCCAAGGAGGGACAAACTACAAACCGGCGACAGGGTGTTGGGTACCCAAGGCTCTTCGATGCGCAAGGGCAACTAAGGGTATCCTGTCTGGTCCCAACTGCCAGAAGGTCTACTGTGGCACAAGTCACAAAATGTTTTAATGATGGTTATGGGAGGAATGTGCCACAACACACAGTGCATCACACCCTACTGCATAGCCACAGATCGGACAGAGTGGACATTATGACCACTGTCCACCATCGAAAGCACCTACAATAGGTTCACGAGCATCGGAACTGGCCCTTGGAGCAGTGGAAGAAAGTCGCCTTGTCCAATGAGTCCTGTTTTCTTAGAAATCACGTGGGGGGCTGTATACGCGTGCACCATTAACCCGGGGGAGTGACTGCACCAGGATGCACTGTGGGAAGACGACAAGCCAGAGGGAGTGTGATGATCTGGGCAATGTTCTGCTGGGTCTGGCCATTTATCTGGATGTCAATTTGACATGTGCCACCTACCTAAACATAGTTGCTGACCCGGTACTGTACTGTGCCTTCATGGCAATGGTATTCCCTGATGGCAGGGACCTCTTTCAGCAGGATAATGTGCCCTGCTACAACGCACACATTGTTTGGAAATTGTTTGAGGAACATGATGAAGAATTCAAAATTCCACATCTTAATCCAATTGATCATCTGTGGGATGTGCTGGACCAAAAAGTCAGATCCACAGCTGCTCCACCTTGCAACTTATAGGACTTGAAGTATCTGCTGATAATGTCTTGGTGCCAGATACCACAGGACACCTTCAGGGGTTTGTAGAGTCCATTCTTCAGCAGTTTGGCACATGGAGGACCAACAGCATATAAGACAGGTGGTCATAATGTTTTGATTCAGTGTACATGCACTTACTGTATACACAAAATAAATTGTATTCAAGATATATACTCTGAAAACAAGTCTAAATATCATGTTGCTCAGGTAAATATATCTTGTTTCAAGGATTTTTAGGAAAACAAGAAACAAACACTCGATAATTCTGATTTTTTATTTCAGTGATTTTTTTTTAATGAATCTTAATAAAAATCCTTAAGAATTCTTTTCCTATAATTCAATGATGGTCATTTAGATATTTTTTAAATATACTTTCATCCTCTTTTCTTGATTTTTTAGTAAGCACATGTTTAATACAACATCTTAACTCAATGCACAAGCTGAATTTTCGGTTAAGAGCTAATGAAAAATCGTTGCAATAATCACCCGAATAGTTGATTAATTGTTGTAATAATTGTTCGATTTGTCGATAATCTAAATAATTGTTAGTTGCAGCCCTATTCTCATAACAGTATATTAAAGCCGGCATCTCACTAGCCAGTTCAAAACAACTTGATTTTGGCCAAGTGTCACACCTACCGACTGTTGTAATGAGGTCTCTCTATTTTCAGTCAGAGGTCTGTCTGTCTCTCTCACTCACACACACACACACACACACACACACACACACACACACACACACACACACACACACACACAATGGAGTAGAGGTGAAAGACATACCGACTCCCTCTGAATTTCTCCGAAACACAGTCAGTTGGAGATCGGCAAAATAACAACAGGAGTACAACATGAACAATGTTAATAAACTGAATTAAAATACGATTCAGAGTAAAATTTGCCCTGTGTTTGTGTGCAATTGCATATTTATGCATTCTGGACAAGCGTCTGGTTATGACACAATGTTTCGTCCAGGTAAGAAATAAAATTCAAGCTGTAGTTACCAAGAGGGTGGCATTTCCTGTCCCAGATCTTGTCCCAGATGGTACCAAGTCCTTGAGCATATTCTTCAGAATACCATACTCTAAATTCTTGCCCAGGGCTCACAGGGTGACAACAACGGAACAGAATATGGCCGTTTTGCTGAAATGCAACAAGATTCTGCTCCCTCTCACTCGTTGAGCACACAACATACCTAGAGCAAGATGAAGACGATTAATAAATAAACGGATTACCTAAAATGCACAAAAAGGAGCACAGAAGGAATTCTTACTTCATCCAGTTAGAGTGAGTGTCTCTCTCTGCATCGATGTAACTATATTGATTATTGTCTTTGCAAATCTGTGGAGGAGAGAAAAAAAGCATTAATATATTAAACGGTTTCCACTAAGAAATTTTGGTGCTGACCAATGTGTCAAGTAATTATAAGGTTGACCGGACAAATTGGAAAAAAATCCAGTAATTTCTACTTGGTGTTTATTTTTGACTATTTTCCTCATAGCACAGACGTCAAATGAGTGTAGCATTTCTCTACAGCTTGAGATGCAAATAAGCCTGGTCTTATTGTAATTCTAAAGTGAGACGCTTCTCACTGCGGGCAGGCGAGACGGGAATTACACAGCCTGCTTTTGCCAAATTGCCAGTGTGCGGGATAAAACCCGCTGTAGTCATGGATTAGGACTTTGCAAGCTGTCGAAGCGCTGTCATCATTGGGATGGCCTCATGCTGTACACTTGTGGCATCAACTAAAAGGTTGCTGATAACTGATGTTAATATTTTCACCAGACATTGGAACAGTTTAACGTTCAAAAAAGGTATTGACCGACTAATGGAAACCTTGCATTGGGATAAATTCGAACAGCGAGCCAGGCCCCATAACCAAAGGCCAGTGCCTGACATAAATGATGCTCTTGTGTCTTGCTGAACATTTATTTCAAAACATGGAATTTAATCCCCTCCCTTTGCTGCTATAACAGCTTCCACTTTTCTGGGACAAGCCATTCCAAATACATTGTGGAACATAAATTCAGAGCTTTACTCCCATTCAAACAAAAGAACATCAGGCACAATGTACAGTAATTCATTTACAATTAAGATGTGTGCTCTCACAAATTACTGGAGTAGCCAAACCTGTTCATTAGACTGGGGGTGTTTATACTTTTGGCCATCTAATGTAGGTTTAGCCCAATTCTTAAAAAGATTACAACGTTAAACCAATATAAAAAAAAAACAGTAAGGCTGAGACTTACAACCCAAGAGTAGGCACTATCCAGTGCCTTTTCCTCACTAGTCACCTCTCCATCAAAAGGTCCAAAATGCATCCCCAAAGGAACAGTCTGGCCTTGGTTGAAAACTCCAAGTCCTGCATTAGGGATACTTGATCGACCTATAACCAAACCTTGGGGAAGTGTTAGTAGAGCCCTCTGAGGAATCCCCATTGGCGTTGGTGAGTCATAAGTAAACAGCAGAGGACCATGAACCACGCACTGATCTATAAAGTGCTGATGGCACATCTCACAATCTGCCAAATAAAGTGAGAATTAGAAAAGAGATGTTATGGAACTGATGCATTCACATTTTGTGTTAGGATCTTAAAGGGGCTGTTCACTTAAAAAAATCTGTCATAATTTACTCACCCTCATGTTGTAACAAAACTGTATGACTTTCATGAAACACAAAATATCTTAGGCAGTATAACCTTAGTAACCATTAATTCAAATTGTATGGAATCTTTTTTTATGAAACTATATGGTGACTGAGGATAACTCCTAATGTGTTCCACAGAAGACAAAGTATGGGTTTGGAATAGCATAAGGCTAATGATACTAAATGATAAATGAAAATTATGGCACAATTTTTATTTTAAGTGAAGCCCTTTAAAATTTTAAGTTTGCATATTTAAAGAATTTGCACGTTATTTACTTACAAAACTTTTTGTCATTAATCATGTTATCCTCCTGTCCCTCAATCACCACAACTGAAGAACAGTTAGAAATGGAGCCCTGACTCTCCATATTCTGCTCATCACTCGGTGGCAAATCTGTGTGGGACCAGTTGCAAATTGAAAGACAGGCTTGTAGATAACACATAACACTACAATTACAGAGCAAGAAGGTGTTCATATATATGTTATAAACCGAATCTGTAAAGTTATAATGTATCTGTACAGTTAATATGTGACCTGTACCACACTTAAACGCATATATTAGAAATAACTATTATTTTCTACAACTTAATTTTACATCAATTGCAAAATGACTTAACGAAATATGAGCATGGAAAAACTGAACATCGATTTTGTAAGTGAAGGCAAAGTTGCTGTCGTGATGCATTCTGGTTACCATGTTTTACTTCTTTTAAAACCGCATAAATCATTAGTAGCACTTTTAGGCATATACAGTTAGCTGAAATGTCCAGAAAAATTATTGAAAGCGTTATGTTTCAATATTTTATATCTATTTGAGCAGTTTCAAGTTAGCATTACACGTATATAGCTAATTCAAATCAGTGTGCACAAATTCCTTGCCCACCTGGACTGTTCGACATTGTTTCAAGCTGCACTATTAATTGCACTCCTCAATACAATGCACACTTTTGGACTGTCAGCGTCAGTGTATTCCTTAGAAATTGTCTAGCTTACTAGCTAAACAGCGTAGCGGAGATCAACTCGACGCTTCTCCAAACAGGAAGTTGTCATTCGTCGTCATCGTTGTGACGTCACTATTAACCTGCTTTATCGAAATATGGTTTTTTTTTTTTTTTCAAATGTATCATATTTGAATTCATTTTCTAGAAGTTAGGTCTGCTTATAAACATAAAAAGGTATCTTTCTCAAGCGGGTTCAACGAAAAAAAAAAAAAAAAAAAACGGCAGCTGGCAGCGAGAAGTGCCTGCCAATAGGTGTGTTCGACATCGGCTGCTGCTGGATGTAACCGATCTGGGAGAGTTGTCGCGTGCAGGCGGGGAGGATCTGCAAACGGAGATATGAAGCCGGACACGTTGTGGCTCCCATAGTTTGCTGCAATTACGTCAGTCATGGCAGATCACGTGGTGTTTGCTTGCTTTATCGCAGACGAGCTGGAAGCGATAATTCCATTATTTTTGCATGACATTGGGCACAATGAGCAACGAAGGTGAGTTAAATGGTTAAATGTAAGAAGTATCTATTTAAACAAATGACACATTATCAATTTAGTTTTAAAGTTACTATACCTAGAATCTGCAAATTATATGTTGAATAAAAATACTGTATCGAAAGTCTAAAGTCTTTGCAATGTATTACTGATGTAATGGGTGGCTTTTGTAATCAATAGCTACTGTTGCTTGCCTTTTAATAATAATTATTATTATTTTGGTTTAAATAGAGAATTACACATTCTGACAAAGAAATAATGGAGTTTTACTCCAATTTCAACACTTCTGTATACACTAATTATTTGATTAAAATCCCAATTCAACATAAAACACTGAAAATAAATGTTTGACTACACGTGTGTTCAGTTAGGCTACATGTATATAGTGAGTACAATTCCTCTTGTTCTAATTTAGAATGGTTCCAAAAATAGACAATTTTGTGGAGGATGTTGTCCCTCTCTACAGTCTCTCAGAATTTAGAGGTCATTTCAGGACTTAGGTAAAGTTGGTTTGATATTCGCACATTCGCACATTCGCGTTAAAGAACTTTTTCAATTAAATAGTCAATAAAGCAATTTTTTTTTCAGATTCGAAGCAGCTACATGATATTGACAACAAAGGTTGTGAACTACAACATTTTTTACAATCGATCAAAATGGGCAAGTATATTTTTAAGCATGTACTTTAGAGATGAATATTCAATGTGTGTCGTAACCAAGATAGGGACCGTCTAAAAAGTTAATATTGTTTTTCATCGTGTGCAAACAGACAACTACATTTTAGCCTACTGGCAAATATCTCTCACATTATGTGTTCTGATGCTATAGAATGTCCTTTAGCAACAAAACCTGCATTATAATGATGGTGTTGAAAAAGGTGTTTATGAAATAATAATGAATGAATCTGTACATGAACTGTAATTTGGTAACAATCCAGACTGTAGAAAGGAAAATCATGTTTAATCTCCTGAACATAGTTAATTGCTTCATTGTACAACCGTTTATATTTATTTATTTATTTATTTGAGAAAAAAAAAATGAAAAAGAAGTGTGTAAGTGTGGTGGTTTTAATAATGACATATGATTTATTTAAAAAGGTTTTGAAAAGCATTGAGACGACTGCTACAAAGCAAGTTGGATCATCTTGTCTGGACCCTACAGAACATACTACAGCCCATGTCTTGCTGTTTTATTCACCTCTGTTTTTCTGTTTTTATCTGTGATAAAGACTGTGTAACAGTGTTCTCCAGGTGTTGAATAAAAAAAATGGCTAAACTCTATTTTATGTTTTCCTGTTGTATGACATCTGTGTTTAACATGAAACTTTAACAATAACACAATTCATGTACATTGATTGATGTTGTCGTGGAATATCACAATGAATCTCTCTAAGTTGTAAGAAAACTCTCGGAGTCTTGAGTTCCAGATGCCAAAGTTGTAGTTTATTGAACACCAACAAACATGAGACCGGCCAGCTGTCCGTTCTGACTCATTATTCTAAGTTCTCAGTTTATATACCTTTTTGTTATCTTGTTACCCACTGTCTCTGACCCATGAGGTCACTGTCTTGTCTCTTTCCCACCAATATGTTCTACGTCCTTTGTTAATTAAATATTGGTGGGAGATCCCTCGTCTATCTATTAAAAAGAAAAAGAAACATGCATCTTTGGTAGCCTCTCATAACTTGACCTCATGTTACAGTTCATGGACAGAGTACATCAACTCCTAGAAACATCTGCGTAAACAGCCATGTCTCCATCAAATACTTTTTATCTTTTTCCTGCATTTTCAGCACATTCCCTCAATGGGCAGCCTTGTTTGTTCAAACACATTATTATTTGAAAGAAAACACCAGTTGCCAAATTATAATACATTTAGCTTATTAAAACAAGACACCATTCATATAATAACTGATTAAAAGTATCTTTGAAAAGATACATGCCAGCACACCAAGGACTCTCATCAGTGTACTATTGATTAACAGAAACACTTTTTGTTTTTGAAGAAATACACTTGTTTTTGAAGGTTATATACCATTCTTTGTGTTCTCTGCAGTATCAACACTTTTAGTAACCTCATATGCTCTCTCCTGGCTCACACAAAGGCCTGGAAACTCATATAAGTATTTTTGATATATAAAAACATACTAGAATATTGCAAATATACTATAATGTTTACAGTCCTGCAGAAATATTACTGTCCGTGGTACTGAATCCATCAGATTATTGACAAGTACTCAGAAAACATGACAGCAAACATGATGTTTATTTTCTGTGTGGAGGGTGTGGATTTTGGAATAAACTGCTGCTTCAATGTAAATGTAATAAGTGACTTATCAAGGTATTCATCAATATTTTTCTTTCTAAATATCACATGAGTTGAATGACTTCTCTAGGCTTGTGAGATTTTACTTTGTTATAGAAGTTACCAGTGTAATTACTGAAATGTTCTTTTCATGTATTCTTTAATGTCTGTATCTGATATCTGAATGCAGTAACAGTGCTTGCTAATTTAGCCCGGCTTCCAGAAATGAATCTGGAATCAGCAATGTTGAGATATTTTGTTGTTATTAAGTCATTGAAGGAAAATTATATTGTCTGTTTTATAAAGGGAATTATGGGGCGGAGATAATTTGCCAGGACAAGTGGGGTGAGGCATACACGCATTGTCTGGTACCCTAAAAGTGTCAGTCAGAAAGTTGTTTATTTTATGTTCATTTAATACAATACACAATACAGAACTGCACAACATGTCCCTTCTGCAAGATGTTTAGCTAAGAGAACATTCATTTGTCACTTTATTCTGAGACATTCAAGCATTTGTGGTCTGTCTATGGACACTTACAGACTTCTAAATCAGTCAGCTACATTTGAGGCATACAAATGAATAAAAGAAAAGCAGCAAGAATACATTTCAAATGATAATAATGGTAAACACATCTAAATGATACTAATGAGAAACACATCAACCTAATACTAATGTTTCTTACAATATGATTGATTAGATTTGGTTAAATGATATTAAATATACAAATGATTAAATGATAAAGCATAAGCAAAATTGAT
The DNA here is from genome assembly GCF_025860055.1 of Xyrauchen texanus. Lineage (NCBI taxonomy): Eukaryota > Metazoa > Chordata > Actinopteri > Cypriniformes > Catostomidae > Xyrauchen > Xyrauchen texanus. The sequence goes on along the minus strand of NC_068308.1, from coordinate 5,058,226 downwards.
AAAACATAAGCAAGAAAATACACTCACCTAAAGGATTATTAGGAACACCTGTTCAATTTCTCATTAATGCAATGATCTAATCAACCAATCACATGGCAGTTGCTTCAATGCATTTAGGGGTGTGGTCCTGGTCAAGACAATCTCCTGAACTCCAAACTGAATGTCAGAATGGGAAAGAAAGGTGATTTAAGCAATTTTGAGCGTGGCATGGTTGTTGGTGCCAGACGGGCCGGTCTGAGTATTTCACAATCTACTCAGTTACTGGGATTTTCACGCACAACCATTTCTAGGGTTTACAAAGAATGGTGTGAAAAGGGAAAAACATCCAGTATGCGGCAGTCCTGTGGGCGAAAATGCCTTGTTGATGCTAGAGATCAGAGGAGAATGGGCTGATTCAAGCTGATAGAAGAGCAACTTTGCCTGAAATAACCACTCGTTACAACCGAGGTATGCAGCAAAGCATTTGTGAAGCCACAACACGCACAACCTTGAGGCGGATGGGCTACAACAGCAGAAGACCCCACCGGGTACCACTCATCTCCACTACAAATAGGAAAAAGAGGCTACAATTTGCAAGAGCTCACCAAAATTGGACAGTTGAAGACTGGAAAAATGTTGCCTGGTCTGATGAGTCTCGATTTCTGTTGAGACATTCAGATGGTAGAGTCAGAATTTGGCGTAAACAGAATGAGAACATGGATCCATCATGCCTTGTTACCACTGTGCAGGCTGGTGGTGGAGGTGTAATGGTGTGGGGGATGTTTTCTTGGCATTTAGGCCCCTTAGTGCCAATTGGGCATCGTTTAAATGCCACGGCCTACATGAGCATTGTTTCTGACCATGTCCATCCCTTTATGGCCACCATGTACCCATCCTCTGATGGCTACTTCCAGCAGGATAATGCACCATGTCACAAAGCTCGAATCATTTCAAATTGGTTTCTTGAACATGACAATGAGTTCACTGTACTAAAATGGCCCCCACAGTCACCAGATCTCAACCCAATAGAGCATCTTTGGGATGTGGTGGAACGGGAGCTTCGTGCCCTGGATGTGCATCCCACAAATCTCCATCAACTGCAAGATGCTATCCTATCAATATGGGCCAACATTTCTAAAGAATGCTTTCAGCACCTTGTTGAATCAATGCCACGTAGAATTAAGGCAGTTCTGAAGGCGAAAGGGGTCAAACACAGTATTAGTATGTGTTCCTAATAATCCTTTAGGTGAGTGTATATATACGTATGTATTTTTTCTGCTTCATCAAATACATACATATTTTTTACAATTTAAACACACTTTTAGCATGAGCTCCTCTAACTGAATAGCTTACAAACACAAACCACAAATCCATGGTTCCTCTTTTGGTGGCAGATTAATTTCGAGGCACTGGACATGAAACCACCTCTGGCATAATTCACATTGAACCTGGAAGAAAAATAGGACATTGTTAGATTTATTCAGAAACTGTTGTAATTATGAAATGTATTTGTGAAAACTCATTTTCTCTTCAATTTCTTTTCACTTTCAACAAATAGGCAATAATGACATAAAGAATACCCAGGTGCAGAGCTCCTCTGTTTGGTCCTTAGTGTCTTTTTGTCCACATGCAGAGCAATACTCATCTCTCGACACTGCAATTATGATAATGTAGATAATTATACTCCATCACTCTGTCTCTGGAAATAAACTGTTCTTTTAAATAGTTTGCCAATACCTGATGCCTGCAAAATAGTTTTGGCAACATTTTTCCTGATGTGGCACATCTCCTCTTTGCTGGGTATTATGTTGATGCTCTCAGGAATTTTTGGAAAGTGTTCCACCACCTGCTTGGCCATCTAGAGGGAGAGCGGAGAACATTACTAGTCTCATATGGGAAAATGTGAGAACAGTGTTTATGTAAAGTAGTTTTCCCTCCATTTACCTGCATCACAAAGACACCACAGCTGAAAGCATCCTCCTGGAACGAATGATGTATTGTCCCAGGCTTCCACATAGTGTCCACCCAGTCTTTTCTTCCATGCTGGTTTCCTCTCTTCCTGAAATATTCCCTGTTGTAGGAAAAATACAGTGTGTGGGGTTGTGGTGGTCTTCAGCAACATCCATATGGTAATATTCCAATATTAGTGTTGTAGATCGAAAAAGGTTACAGATTTTTTAAACAACATAACATACACAAATTTGTTGCATGCTTGTGTGGCAAGTTTCATTTCATCACTACCACGTTGAGGGTCAAGTATGAAAATGGTGTTATTTGTAGCATGTAGATACTAAATATATAAAAAAGAATAATAATTAGTCATTCAATTAAATGTCTGTGAAAAGGTCAAACATTTATGTATGGGTGTATCAATGTTTATCTGTAATAGTCATACAACACAATAATTGTATTTTTTACTTATAATATATTTTTACTTACCACAAACCTCCAGTGCACGTGTCTGATATTTACAACAGAGATGACCCCATCATATTGCTCAAAGTTGACCTATATATCAGAAATGTAAATAAACGTATTTGTGTACTGTAAAATACATGGACATATAAAAATGCAGAATCATAAGTAGTTGCACTCACTTTTTTCAAACCTTGTCGTATGACCTGGTCTTCTGGGCCATTTAAAATGACACCTGTGGTGTAATGGCTTAGCTGGTAGATATTTGCACCCTTTGCATTAAGTACAGCTCTTAAATAGCACTCGATCGTCTGGGGAAAAAAAAGATAAATTATTGCAATTATTCAATTTATTTCAATTAGTACGTACATTGAGAAAAAACATGTAGTATCTGGCATTTACTTTTTCTTAGGTACAACATTTTTTATAGTTTATAAATGTATATATAGTACAATTTTGTATTTACTAGATATTTTTGTTGTGATATGTGTACCTCTCCAAATAACCAGTCATGCGGCTTCAGTGTTAGGAACTCCTCGTGATGTAACAGGAACTCCAGATTCTGATCGTCAGACTTCACAATGGCTACAACCAGTTCATTGTGCGGTTTTGTCCATAACATGTCAATCTGTGAATGTTACACACTTCATATAGTCAATAATAAGTTAGCTGAATATATGCAATAAATAGTTTCATTTCTTGTACTAACTTAATTACCTCTTCCTCTACAGGGAGTGCCTCAGCAGGAAGCTGGATTGGCTCAGGACTTGACTCTTTGTGACTTTTTGGCTTATCTTTGTGGATCCTTCTTTTCTTTTTTTGTGGAACAGGCATTCTCTGAAGAACAGAAAAGAATTTGGATTTGGTGTTTGGGAAACGTTCTTTCTTCTTCTTCATCCAAGTTTCTTTACACTGATCAAGGTTCAGAGGTGGCTCAGTCTGGAGCAACAGATTTTGAGGAAGGTTATGTAGAATAATGTGCTCTGTATATCTTGTTTGCAGAGACTGATGCATTTTTCTTATGAAGATTCCTGGTTTGACATTTTGTTGTTTATGCATTATGGAATGTTTGACAATTCCAAACCACCTTTCTATGTGACAATTGGTATCTCTTGTTTTTGGTAGTGTCAATGTTGTCACCAAATCCTGTTCACAAGATTCATACCTACTGGTAGTCAGGTCTCCCAACAGCAAGCCACTCCAAAGAGGAAAAATGGCAAGGTAGGTATCAAAGAGGACAGTGAGGATGCCCGGACAAAAGTATGGGTTGTCCTCTTTGGCCAAACATGTCTCATCACCTTCCTCTTCTTCCTTCACCTCTTTCATGATCTGCTGGAAGAAAGCAGTGAATGGTGATCTGCCAATGATGGTCATTGCATGTCTTCTCTCTTCACTTTCACACATTTCCCAGTCTTCAGATTGGGAAGTTTCTTCCAGTGTATTCTCTTTGGATCTTGAAATGACACTCTCCAAAACACACAGACTTTCTTTGACAAGGTTTGTGTTTTGTGGGGTTGTGAGCAGGCCACAAAATGCACGGAACACAATTCTTGATTCAGTCATGTTGTTGGCATTTTGGAGTCTTGCGAAAGCATAGGTGGCAAAGTCTCTCAGTCCTTTGTCATCTGTTTGCCTAGAGATTGCCTGTCTGACAGCTTTCAAAATGTGTGCAGAGCAAATGTGCAAGACAGTATATGACTTCATTTCATCCCATGATGTTTTCCCAATGCAGAACTTGTATGCTCTGTCGAGGTAAGAGCTGATGTGCTCTTTGTTGAAAGCAAGCATTGCACTTTGTATTAAAGCCCAGCTGTAATCAGTCTCGACCTGGTGAACATTTATTTGTGTGTATTGTGACAAATGCAATGTAAATTGCATGAGCCAGAATGTGATTGGTGGTATTGAGTGATTGTTGGAGAGCATGTCACAGATGGGAAGAGGTGGAGCATCTCTAGTGTTCCCTGGAAGAACGAGTGCATAGTACAGCACACGCTTCAGCTGTTCCGGTATTTTTGACACAACTCCTCCAGTGGCATCAAGATAGAGGGACACGGGAGACTTACTTCGCAAATGATGCACAAGAATGCTGATGCCAAGCTCGGTGTACGAATGAACAATGAACGGATTCATACTGAAAAGCTGTACGTAGCCTGGTACCTTGAAGTATTTTGTGTCACATTCCTTGAACAATGTCTGCATTAAGTATATTTCCATCATGACATTGGAGTGAATGGACTCCTTTTTCCTCATTTCTGAGCCTATAACTTTCAACACTTTTTTATTGAGAGATTCCGTCATGTTCCCAGCCAGGAGCTGCTCGTTTGGTGTTGATTGGAGTGCGCTGTAAAAATACTGACTGGGTCCATGCGTTAGGGCCTTTGCTATTTTCCCTCTTTTTAGTTTGGTTGCTGGCCTAGCCTTTTTCTCTGAAAGTTTGTGGTGTATATCTCCAGTTTGTTGGACTAACATTTTCACATCACATTTTCCCAGTGCAGCAGGATTATTTTGCATTGTGAAAGTGTATTTGGCTGGGCAAGTTGAAAATGTGCACACTGCCTTTATATGTAAATATGGAAGGTTTTTTTTCTGCTCCAGGGAGTCTTGACATGTTGATATTTAAATGAGAGAGTACAACATGGATTTTGTTCTTTAAAGCTGTCATACACATCGTCTGTCCAAGGTGGTCTTAATTTTGAGGACCACATTCGTGGCTTGATCCCATTCCACATTTTTCTTTTCATAGAGATAACAAATTGTTTTGGTACCTCTGGACATTGTCTCTGAACATTTACTCCAGGCTCTCCTTCCTGTACCTTTGTGGGCTCAGGTGTACTCTCTAGACCCTCCGAGTCAGTATCTGGCTCTTGGTAAATAGGTTGTGAGTCGAAGTCTGTCTCTCTTTTCAAAATCTCTGTGTCAAACTGGGTTTCCACATCTGCCACTTCTGTATCTGTGGTAGATCACTTGAATCAATTAATACATTTTTCCAATACAATAAATGTTTTGTTATGTGCAAATTTTACCAATCATTTCATTTATAAATGGAAAATGACTGAAAAAATATTTTATTTATTATGAATAAAGAAAATATTAGGAATGAATATGCACCGAAATAAAAATGTTGGTCCTTAAAAAACAAACAACCAAAAAAACAAATATATATATAGTTATTAATTACTTATTTTCAATTATTTTTTTGAATTGTATTATTATTATTATTATTATTATACTTTTAAATTAAAAGCAATAATATAAAATAACCACACTTTTATTTAAAGTAACACAAAAATTAAACAGAAAATATCCCTATATTAAAATAAGTAATTCTATATTTAATTACAGTTTTTTGTTCAGCTTTGGTACTATTTTCACAAGGTGAACATTTTCAAAACTCTTAGTACAAAAATCCAAACTGATCACACTTGTAACACAGCTAGTCATTCTTTGAAAACATGATCCCATGCTTTCATTACAGTTATACATTTTTCAGTCCACATAATCATTGTTTCAAAAGCAAGATTATTGTAATATGTAATGAGAACATTTGGTTTAATCACAGAAACACAACAGTATGATCTTCTTTCAACTTAGTACTTTTAACAATCAGTTCATCCAAAAGCAAAGAATGCAAGATACATGTTTCAAATCGGCCTTAGAAGTGCTGAAATTAATATGCTACAGTACTATAAAAGACAGATTACACAGTTTTCACATTAGGCAATACACTTACATTACCCAACATTTACATAATCTATAATTTCCAAAATATCCATCATATGTGTAATCAAGTGAAGGATCAATGAAGACATCCTCTACAATCATTTGGGCCAATTACTGTAGTTTTTATTTTTCAGATATAATTGTAACATAGGTATACTTTCTATAATGAAATGTAACTAAATGAGAACAAAACATAACATTTAATGCACACATTACATTAATTTGGATCAAGCCTGTCTTGAGCATTTGGCCATAGATTCTCGTCCTAGTGTCAATGTTATCATTGTTCATGCACCTTGGGAAAAACCTTTTGGTGTGACTGAATCCATGCTTGACATTGGTCTACACTGATGTCATCACATGCATCATCCATGGCCTGAAGGAGGGTGGCACGCTCAAGGGGTTGGCGATCATAGACCTTCCACCTCCATGCTGAAAAAAGGGTTGAGGAAAGGAGAGTATGGAGGCAGGTAGAGGGTCATGAATCGGGGATGGACCTGAAACCATGCTTGAACTACCTCTGCGTGGTGGAACCTCACATTGTCCCAGACAATTACATAGGTGACCCCTTCACCTTGACAGCCCGGCTCAATTTCATTGAGAAACTCAATAAGATGTGCAGCATTATAGGAACCAAGTAATGGCCTAGGCCCTACGACACCATCTTCAGAGATAGCTGCGCACATGGAGATGTTTCCTCCACGTTGTCTAGGCACTTGGACAGTGGCCCGTTGGCCACTGATGTTCCGATCCACGGCGACGAGTTTTGGCCAGGTTAAAGCCCGCTTCATCAACAAAAATTTACTTGTGATGGTTCACATCAGCGTCAAGCACCATAACCCTCTAAAAAATATATTTTGGTTAGTTCTTTTTACAGTGTTGTTCCAATATACATATGATGTAAGTGATGCATCAAATAGTAACAGTAATACATTGTATAGTGCTGTACCTTAACATACTCAGCCCTTAGTTGTTTCACCCGGTCATTGTTTCTCTCCAAAGGCACCAGGTAAATTTGTTTCATTGATACCTGGTGCCTCTTTAAAAGGTGGCCTACTGTTGGTAGGCTGATGGATGCCACATTGGCAAAGGTGTCATTGTTTTCCTCAATTGCCTGCTTTATTTCTGACAGCCGTATATCATTTCTGGCCCTCACCATTTCCACCACTGCCCTCTCTTGCTGGTCGGTCAGCACACGGCCACCACTATGGGGTTTTCTGTCAATTCTAAGCATAAAAGAGTATACTGTCAATAAATCATACTGTACCAATACTGTAACATGTCTGATTAATTTACATGCATTACAATTTACTGTAAATGTAATATAGTATACATCCTCCACACTTACCGGTTTTCTTGGTGAAAAGTTCGGATGATAGAATTGACAGTTGATCTTTTTAGATTTGGATCAACTAATCTGGCAGCCTCTGCCAAAGTAAGGCTTCGGTTCACCACATGATCAACGATGATGGCCCGGACTTCATTAGACACAACAGTTCTGCCTCCCTCTCTCTGATGACCAACCCTTTGACGGGCCCCATGCCCACCTCTCTGACCTCTCTGACCTCTCTGACCTCTCTAACGGATCCCTTGTCCGCGAGCTCTTCCTATTCCTTGCTGTCTATCCTGCTCCATGTTGAAAGAAAATGCCAGTGTTTACACCCAGGGGCGTCGGACTGGGGGGGTAAAGGGTACCGAGTACCCAGGGCCCGAGGCAGGGGGGGCCCCTTAGAAGTCAGTTTTCTATACATACATATTTGGTACGGGGGCCCAGCAAGATGGTTTGTACCCAGGGCCCAAAATTTGGTGCTACGCCCCTGTTTACACCCCCACTTTTATGTATATAGTGGCCAATTGTGGTTACCACTATGTGAAATCAATTAGCAATAACGAGTATTCCTCATGTGTGGTTACACGTAATTTACGTAAATGTTCATACAAACACACATTTTATTTCTGTAGTTCTCAAAATCCATATACTGTATATTTCTGAAATGAAAATCTATAGGTTTACCAAATGATTAATTGATTAACCATTAAGATCAGTTGGATTAAATAATAGACAAATGTATTAAACTGAACAAAAAGAGATGCAAATCAAAAGTTTGATAGTAAGAGCTATATGAAAGGCAGTTACTGTGAATGAAACAATAATGTAGATGAAACACTTATTTTGTGTTGTGAAAAGGATACTTTGTGATTTTGTGAATTGTACTAACACAATTGAAAACATGATGAAATTGATTTTAGAAATGCACTTTTGATGATCTGTTGTGATATTAGCACTAAGAGTTTGGAAAATGTACATCTTGTGAAAATAGTACCAAAGCGAATAAAAACTTGTAATACTTTTGTTATCTTAAACAAATAATATACATTTTTTAAATAAATAAGCACACTGTAAAAGCTTCTTATTTATTTTAGTATTGTGATTTAATTATTTTACCTTGATCTGCGGGTTGGATTTCTTCAGTCCCATTGGTGTGATGTTCTGCAGCCAGATGTACTTGTTCTCTCAGGCCTCTGCGGTTGTGATTCCAGACGACCCATAACCAATGGCGATTTTTCTGTGTGTCTTCATTAAGTAAATCTATGGCAAGTTGGGACCATATCTGTGAGGAATATTCTGTGTTTCTATTCAAAATATCAGCTTTCTGCAGCGTCTTTATCATAAAATCAATCCCTCCAGCCTGTGACCATAGATCTGATTTTACAGGTTTTGTGCCTTTTTAGGCCTCCCCATTCTACAGTGTGAGAGATAGTGTCAAAGTCTGACTATGCCGTCCACATCCCTATATCATACTGTATCACTAAACATCTGTCCTTCGCTCTGTCTCACAGACTCATTGTTTCTGACTTCATCTGACCAGCAGATGATTACAAACGTTCTTATGGGAAAGTTTGGGGATGGACAACATTTTTACCCTATCGCCACTTGTGATAAGATAAAACAAAGTTCTCATCGAGGCCTGTGGTAACTTTCCATTGTTATTCATACTTTCTTTGGGGGTAATGAAAGTCGTTATTTCTGGGAAAGACAGGCACACACAGCCAGTGTATTGTGAGCTGAACACGCAGTGACACGGGCTGGACTTGAACGACCCAGATCAATTAAGGCCACTGGGAGCAATATGGACCAACACCGACGACCATGGCATCCAATGACACTTCTTGGACACTGCGATCTGAAAGCTACGACTTGCGTACTGGTTGTTCTGTCATTATTGATTGTTTTACTGCTCACTCCAAAAAAAGGCATTGATCCTGAGCCTGTGAGGATGATGATGATGAATGGTACTGCTTCAGTTAACCATACTTTGTGACCGAGACGAGTACGAGAAACAGCAGAAGATTTTTAGCAAGCTTATCTGAGTCCTGGATGGACCATCCCAGCCCTCCTCATCCATATGCTACGAACCTGTGGTGGAGACTAACCAACCATACAGCAAAGAAAAGTGGGTTTCCGAACTGCTACGTGTGCACACAGTTCGCGCACAGTACCGCTGGAGCGGACCTGTGGCCACACCAAGATCACAACACATCAACCTTCATGGCTACATTGGCTGTGTCAGCAACTTTATATAACGACAATACTATCCTCTTTTTAAACAACAAGGAATGGACAACAATGAAGGTGACAAAAAGAGTGTTTGGCAAGGCAGCAACTGTTCGGAACATACCAACTAATCTCACATGTTACAGCAGAGTTTCAGGAACTTATGCTTTAGGGGAAACACCAAAGAGTAAATGCAATGTAATCTACAAAGAGAACGACAGTAATCCTATCACACAACGACGTTGTTATAGATGCTTATTTGAACCTAATTTTGCCGCTGGGAGTTCGACACAAGCTGTAATGGCTTTCAAATACTTGAAATCACACACAGCCATAGCCTACGTGATGCATGTAAGGCTGCTTGTGCAACTGTGCATGTACCAGATGAAGCGGGCACAGGAGTACTAGAAAATGTATATTGGCAGTGTGGGTATGCAGTCTATGTGTCTCTGCCTATAAACTGGACAGGAACATGTGCTCTAGTTCAACTGCACGGAGGAGCAATGGTCATACAGCACCAACCACATGAAGTTATGAAACGAAAGAAAAGGGGACTGCTTAACATTGTGCAAGACAGCCCAGTGCCAAGAAATCATCACATCTGGAACATAGCTGAGAAATTGCTGGCTGTTTTTGTGCCTGGAATAGGTGTTGCATCAGTAATGGAAGAGGTACAGGTAACCAGGTATGAACTGATTTCTTTCATTGACACGACAAATATTATGATGGAAGGCATCAAGGAGGAGCTGAGAGGACTAAGACTCACGGTTCTGCAGAATCGTTTAGTTTTAGACCAACTTACGGCATCACAAGGTGGAGTTTGTGTGATAGTGGGAGAAACGTGCTGCACATACATTCCAGATAATGATGCAAAAGGCCATGTCATTGAAGAAGGGATACATAATTTGACCTTCATGTCAAAGACTCTGACAGATCGGGAAACTAATTCATTCTCTTTTGGATGGGGATGGTTTAAAGGTATTTTTAGTAATGTGACAAATGCGATGATGATGGTAATTTGTATAGTTTGCTCGTTCTTGTTGATCTTGTGTTTGTGGCCATGTGTAATGAAATTGATTAGAAATGCTGTGTCATCTACGTTTCAACACCAAACGCGTCATCATGATTTGCATGTATGTGACACATATGAATCCAGTCAAAGTGGCAGTGAAGATGACATTTCAACATAATTACCTAGGGTGACAAGGTAATGATTAGAAGGATAAGAGCAGATGTTATCTGTGGTACGAGATAACTGTTGTAAGAGTTAAGAAGAAGGGTTTATGTTAGCTTGCTTAAATGTAAGAGATGTCTCACAAAAAAAATGCTTTTGCTTTGTTGTCTGAAGAATTATGGTGTGTTTTGAATCCATGTAAATTAGCATGTCTGATGATGTACTGTTGTAATGTAAATACTATGTGTGATCAAAATTATTTAGTTCATGCATGCATGTAGTTTACTGAGTTAATCTTAGTTTCATATTATTAATTATATTTTGTGCTGAAGGGTTGGGGTCAGAATCCCTTGTCTCTTCACTATATCTATATATCGTTTTGAGTTTTTACATTATTCCTATAACAAGTGTGAATCAAGTTATATAATCATTACTATATTCAACAATATAATCATTACTATATTCAAAGAGTGATTCATATATTCTTTTAATCATATTTTGTTGTCATCATTTCTACCATTATATTTTTAAGTGCATCTGATTTTTCTTGACCAAGTAAAGGTTACAGGGGTCAACCTCTATGTGATTTACATGATCTAGTTCACAAAATCTTACTTCTTTCATGTGTATGTCTCTAAAGAATAAAGTATAAATGTATAATTGTTTAGATTTTATGTTGTCTTAGCCAATCAGAAGTAAACGATTATGTAATGCATGTCCTTGTAAAAGGTGTACTTGTGTGAGATTTGTTTGTAAGGTAGAGTTGGCTTGCGACCTCCTCGTGACTTTGACGCTGGCTCTACCAATTTAACTGCAAACTATTCTTCAGTAAAATTTTACTTATTTCATTGAATTTCACGACTCCTGGTCTTCTTTCATCATATCTGGTCCTGGATCTGACAGCTGTTAACCCCATAACAGTGCTAACCTTAAAAAACACTTCAATGTCAGCCCCTTTTTTGTGCATAGACATAAAAATGCACTAAATTAAAATGACGACTCATTGGGCCATGTTTTCTCATTAAAATCAGATGATTTCCTATAGAATGTAAGGGAATAACTCTAGAATAACCTCCCTGATAATGTTTGGGGGCCCAGAAACACTATCCTAATTTAAATCTAGATTAAAGACACATCTCTTTAGCTAAGCATTCAATTAACACATATCATAATTTTGTACTATGTGATGAAATAGTAAAAAGTGCAAATGACCATCTTTTGCCTGAAATAATATGACCAGCAGCAATGCTAATCTTTCTCCTGTTGTCTCGTTGTTTGTATCTCAGGATGCTCAGCATATTTTACTAGAGATTACAGCAGCTCCAGTTCGGATCCAGCCTCACTTGGTAAGACTTCTAATGACATCAACACTCTTGAAGACAATGTGTTTGAACAATTTTCAGATGTTAAATGATATTTTAAAGTGTTTAAACTAATTTCAGTTTTTATGTCAGGTGGTACAACAAAAATATGATGTTGTACCACCTGACATGGAAAGTGTACCACCAACCTACCCATACTTGAAATTAGCATTTTTTATCAGTATTTGAGAGAGCTCTACAAACTTTTTCACTCTGCCAAAGAGATCAGTTAGGCTCCTCTGGATGATGCATTATCATGTTTACTGTTATTACCTTGTAAATTCATAATAATATTTGAGAATATACAAATTGTTGGACAAAAGTTTCTCAATTACCTCAATAGCTTTAAAACTACTGATATTTATTAAAAAAAACAATAACATGAAAGGCTTCAAACCTAAAATGATGGCACTGTTTTACATTTTTAATTATTAAGACACCATGTTAAATTGTTTTCTTAGTCTGTTCATTTGTTCAGACAGTTGCACCACCTGACATTTTGGGGGTTTAATGCTGCCTTCAGCAATAATCATAAATAGGCCTAGTTTCCTAGTTTAAAAAACAAATTATCGTAATCACGACTTCAGAAGAAGAAAAACAAAATAATATGTATTATTAAATGTAAAAAGTAATGATTTCAAACTAAGGTTTTCTAGATTATAGTGATACATGTCATGAAGTTATAAACATATTTTAAAGTTAAATAATGCACTTGCCACAACATAACTTTGTGACAATGTTTAGAAAAATATATGAGCGATTTTTAAACAAAACTGTCTGCTTATAGATTCTATCTTTCATTGCTAATTGCTTTGTGTATTTAAATGTTAAATTGGAAAACACTGAACTGTTCTTTGTGCTTTTGGGAAAAACCTTGTTCATTTAAATGTATAACCTGTTTGCATACTGTTTTTGCTGTTTGTGCTTTGTTCTATAGTAAATGCACAAATTTTTGAGTCTGTATCGTTCATATGTCGTTGAAAAAGTCCCTAAAACAGTTTTGGGCCAATGAGGACAACTTAAATTAGACCACTTAATGTCCTCCCATATTATTATAAATGTTGCAGTTATGTAAGTCACGTATTTGTGTTAGCTGGGTGAGACCCTCTGAAAGCATCAAAAGCAAAATATAAATATTTCTAAATAAAATGTTATTGTCACTAAATTGTCCAGTTGGACAATTGTCCTCACCATGTCCAGTATTCAGAATTTAAAACATTTTTTCACAAATGTTCTATTTTTGGTCAAGCGGAGCCAACCAGTCCTGTGCACGTATGCCAGTTAACCATGTGTGCCAAACAGAAGAAACTGAGAAGTCATACTAAAAATGTCTAGCAAGCAAGCTGATAGCTAAACCAGAGTGTATCACTCACACACTTTGGGTTCACATCGAAGTCAAACCAAGGCATAATACTCTATTCTAACTTAAGGTAAGATGTTTTTTTTTATTTTCAATCTTTGCAGTGACTGAATTGTGATTATAGAAATGCATTTTGAACATAAGATGAGTGTGTGCGCGTGTCCTTTCCGGTGTTGTGCCGAATTTCGACCCCTTGCCAAATTATTACCCCCCTCGTTGAAGTCAGTACCTGATTGCCTAATCCTAACCCTAACCACTCCCCATAACTAATCCTAAACGTACCAATAGAGGGTAATAATTTGGCGGGGTTGAAATTTGGCACAACACATGTTTTTCGCACGCTGGAAACGGCGCTGTCCATGGTTCTGAATTCCATACATTATCCTGTATTCCAGAATCCACTTCTTCAGGACTTCATAACAAAAACTTAACTTGAATCATTACAATAAGGGTGTTGCTTATTTATAACGTTGAAAATATGATAAATGTAAAGTATCTGAATTTCTTTAATCAATGAAAGAAATGTGTTGTACAAGGAACAGCAGTTATAATACATACTTTTACCTAATACATTGATCAAAGTTAATTGAGTAGAGTGATCACTAGGAACATGCTATAACCTCTGGAACATGAAAAAAGGTGAAAATAGAATAATTTCTTCAGAATAATATGATTGTAATATACTTACAGTAAGGTAGGTATTGGCAGTATTCAACATGTAGTAAGTCAGTCTGATCACTAGGAAAGCACTACAACCATTGGAATATAAATATAAAAAAACACTATAGGGGAATTACAGTTTATTACATAAACATATGTAATAAACACATGTAATAATGTTTATTACATAAATATATGTGATAATTGTACAGTAAGGGAGTTATTGTCAAAATTTCACCTGTAGTAAGTCAGTCTGGTCACTAGCAAAGCACTACAACCATTGGAACAGGAAAAAATACTTTAGGGGAATTACAGTAATGTTTTCTTGAACTTATTAGTTTATTGTATGTACAGTAAGGGAGTTATTGTCAAAATGTCACCTGTAGTAAGTCAGTATGGTCACTAGGAAAGCACTACAGCCATTGGAACAGGAAAAAATACTTTAGGGGAATTACAGTAATGTTTTCTTGAACTTATTAGTTTATTGTACGTACAGTAAGGGAGTTATTGTCAAAATTTCACCTGTAGTAAGTCAGTCTGATCACTAGGAAAGCACTACAGCCATTGGAACAGGAAAAAATACTTTAGGGGAATTACAGTAATGTTTTTTTGAACTTATTAGTTTATTGTACGTACAGTAAGGGAGTTATTGTCAAAATTTCACCTGTAGTAAGTCAGTCTGATCACTAGGAAAGCACTACAGCCTTTGGAACAGGAAAAAATACTTTAGGGGAATTACAGTAATGTTTTTTTGAACTTATTAGTTTATTGTACGTACAGTAAGGGAGTTATTGTCAAAATTTCACCTGTAGTAAGTCAGTCTGATCACTAGGAAAGCACTACAGCCATTGGAACAGGAAAAAATACTTTAGGGGAATTACAGTAATGTTTTTTTGAACTTATTAGTTTATTGTACGTACAGTAAGGGAGTTATTGTCAAAATTTCACCTGTAGTAAGTCAGTCTGATCACTAGGAAAGCACTACAGCCATTGGAACAGGAAAAAATACTTTAGGGGAATTACAGTAATGTTTTCTTGAACTTATTAGTTTATTGTATGTACAGTAAGGGAGTTATTGTCAAAATGTCACCTGTAGTAAGTCAGTATGGTCACTAGGAAACCACTACAGCCATTGGAACAGGAAAAAATACTTTAGGGGAATTACAGTAATTTTTTATTGAACTTATTAGTTTATTGTACGTACAGTAAGGGAGTTATTGTGAAAATTTCACCTGTAGTAAGTCAGTATGGTCACTAGGAAAGCACTACAGCCTTTGGAACAGGAAAAAATACTTTAGGGGAATTACAGTAATGTTTTCTTGAACTTATTAGTTTATTGTATGTACAGTAAGGGAGTTATTGTCAAAATGTCACCTGTAGTAAGTCAGTATGGTCACTAGGAAAGCACTACAGCCATTGGAACAGGAAAAAATACTTTAGGGGAATTACAGTAATGTTTTCTTGAACTTATTAGTTTATTGTACGTACAGTAAGGGAGTTATTGTCAAAATGTCACCTGTAGTAAGTCAGTATGGTCACTAGGAAAGCACTACAGCCTTTGGAACAGGAAAAAATACTTTAGGGGAATTACAGTAATGTTTTCTTGAACTTATTAGTTTATTGTATGTACAGTAAGGGAGTTATTGTCAAAATGTCACCTGTAGTAAGTCAGTATGGTCACTAGGAAAGCACTACAGCCATTGGAACAGGAAAAAATACTTTAGGGGAATTACAGTAATGTTTTCTTGAACTTATTAGTTTATTGTACGTACAGTAAGGGAGTTATTGTCAAAATGTCACCTGTAGTAAGTCAGTATGGTCACTAGGAAAGCACTACAACCATTGGAACAGGAAAAAATACTTTAGGGGAATTACAGTAATGTTTTCTTGAACTTATTAGTTTATTGTACGTACAGTAAGGGAGCTAGTGTCAAAATTTCACCTGTAGTAAGTCAGTCTAATCACTAGGAAAGCACTACAACCATTTGAATATAAATATAAAAAAACACTATAGGGGAATTACAGTTTATTACATAAACATATGTAATAAACACATGTAATAATGTTTATTACATAAATATATGTGATAATTGTACAGTAAGGGAGTTAGTGTCAAAATTTCACCTGTAGTAAGTCAGTCTGATCACTAGGAAAGCACTACAGCCATTGGAACAGGAAAAAATTATTTGAAAATTGTACTGTTTGGGGGGTACAGTTGTAAGACCCAGGACCAGATAATAATATGATGAAAGAAGACCAGGAGTCGTGAAATTCAATCAAATAAGTAAAATTTTACTGAAGAAAATGTTGCAGTTAAATAGGTAAAGCCAGCGTCAAAGTCACGAGGAGGTCGCAAGCCAACTCTACCTTACAAACAAATCTCACACAAGTATACCTTTTACAACGACATGCATTACATACATAATCGTTTACTTCTGATTGGCTAAGACAACATAAAGTCTAAACAATAATACATTTTTGATAGATAAGTGGGTATATCAGCCGTTAATCAGAATATTTGTCGTCCATTTCCGAGATTTAAGTCCGTGGTGGTGACCTTCTTCCAGGGTCCGAGAATGTTTTAGGCTATATCACAAAGTTCAGAACCTGCAAAGAATATCAAACGCACACACACAGAACACTGACAAACAACAGTTCTCTTCGAGGCTGAAGAAGGCCTGAGCTAATTATCAGAAGATCAGTCCACCTTAACAGGCTGATAAAACATTTCACTCCAGGAAAGCAGGAAAGATAATATGCCCCTTTACTCCACTCCCTAAAGAAATACACATGAGATGTTCACTTAATGAAAATAAGGTGAAATTATGTATAAATTGACCCTCAAACTTATACAAGTCAACTAAGACAGATATATAGATGCAGATATGTGGATATTGTTGTGAAATATGCAATTATTCTATTCTAATCATGGCTTTTGGTATATGAAGTATTTCTGGGTCATAGTAAACCACAATTGTAACTAATAAAAAGTGGTTTTATAATGAAAGGTACCATAAGTAGTTGTTAAACAATTTATTAAGAATGTGTTTACTGTAAAACACTTGTATTAATAATCATTGTAACCATATATTGAGAAAATAGTTTATTAAGAAAAACACCTCAACTTGTTTTATAAAGATTTTTATTATGAAGCTGGTTTATTAAGGAAAATACTGTAAATTGTTTTATAAATATTCTTATTATGAAAATGGTTTATAAAGAAAAACATACCACACTGAATGTTGTAAGCATTTATTAAGCAGATGATGGTGGCAGAGTAGAGAGGAGTTGAAAATATATTAGAAAGAGCTTTGCAAAAGAAAGGAGAAAAATGCCATCATTACCGTCTATGTGTTGCAGACGAGATACAGAAGATACAGCGATGATGGAAAGGTCCAGAAAAAGAGGACAAACAGTTTTATATGCAAAAGTCCTAAGGGGTCTTCCAGAAATAATGACAGTTCAAGATTTTGTGTTTGACCAATTGGCTGTAAAAGACTGAATGTATGCAGAGGGAGTTTCCAGGAGGGGATTTCTGAACATGTCAAAAAGTTGATGGACTTTAAAAAGGACTGTAAAGGAATGTCCAGCCAGAGGCAGATTCACCAAGGACGTCTCTGGTGTTAGATACCTTGCCATTGCACCTCATTAAGTTAAAAGCTTGTAAATTATTTGGTTTTGATTTACTTACAATATATATATATATATATAATATATATGCAATACATGAGTACAGAGTCTCTCTCGCCACTCTCTGAATCCCAAGACAATTATCATCAAAAGGCCCCTTGCATGTGAACACAACACAAGGGCACACACTGGAATGCACCTAAAAGAAAATGAATACAGAAATGATTAGGATACATACTTGATTGTTGAATTTTTAATAAGAATAAAGTAATCATTCAAAAGGATATATATAAAAAGGATATATATAATTAAATTGAAGAGACAGGGGATTCTGACCCCAACCCTTCAGTATGTACAGTAAGGGAGTTATTGTCAAAATGCCACCTGTAGTATGTCAGTCTGGTCAGTAGGAACATACTACAACCTTTGGAACATGAAAAAATCCCTTTGGTGAATTACTGTAACTTTTACATAAAACATTTTTGCGTACTGTATGTACAATAGCCTACACAAAAGTACACTAAAGCAGTCTAGGTGAATACGCAGCAAATATCAAACCTGAAACTATTTTTACCCTGGTTGGGTTTTTTTTTTAAACTTGACTATGTTCATGGTGCTGTCCACGTAGGCTATGTGGTCCTGAAGGTCCTACATGATCAAGTCTGCAAGTTGCTTTTTATATTCGCTTCGCATATTTGCGGAGTTCCGCGTTCAATATCTCATGAGCTGAATATTGTTACTACACAAAGAACATTGTTTTAATATTTTAATCTCCTCAAAACGAGCTTTCCTTCGGGTTTGCACTTTGCAGATGGTCCCTTCTTAGCAGCCTGCGCATAGAGATCAATGTATTTTGTCCAGTGCGAAGGAAAGATCGTTTTGAGGAAATGTATGTTGTAGCTTCTGGTGTTTTATCTGTAGTTATATGTGATAGGTGTTGTGTGTAGCAACAACGTTTAGTTCACGAGTTATTGAACGCGGAAGTCCGCGAATGTGCGAATATGCGAATATAAAACCAACTTTACCTAAGTCATTTCAGGCTTTCCAAAGAACAAGTGGAGGTTTGTACTGGTTAATATAAAATTCATTGAACTATTACAAGTGTTAGCATGTTGTCTTGATAACCTATTTTTCTACCTTTGCAGGATGTCATTACTACCCTTGGTCCTGTTTATATGAATTTCCAACAGACCAAACTTCCACTCACAAACAGTGTTCTTGCCTGCCTTTGGACATTGGCGAATCAGGAGTCATATCGTGGGGTGGCAGATAGATTCAACATGTCAAAATCCACTCTTGCCAAGCATCTCCATGAGTTTTGTTGCAATGTGAACACATACATGGCCCACCACATTTCCTGGCCCAGAGGTCAAAGACTGGAGATGTCAAAGTTAGGGTTTGACTCAGCAGGTTTCCCCAACACTGTATGTGCAGTGGATGGGTGTCACATTCCTATACTGAGACCCCACTGTGATAATCCCCTAGCATACATGAATAGGAAACAGTTTTATTCTGTAAATTTAACTGGGTTTTGTGACAGTCAGCGGCGCTTCTGTCACATCAGTGTGGGTTACCCTGGGAGTTGGCATGATGCCAGAGCATTTCGCTTCACAGAATTTTGTCGTGTTCTTGAAGAAGATCCTCATTCCCTTGTTCCACAAGGAATGCACATAATTGGGGATTCTGCCTACCCTTTGTTGCCTCAACTTATGAGGCCTTATAGAGACAATGGCCACTTGTCTGCTAGGCAAAGATACTTCAACAGAAAGCTCAATGCAGCTCACGTGGTCATTGAGCATGCATTTGGCATTCTAAAATCTAAGTTTAGGAGGCTCCATTGCCTGTAAATGAGAAGCATTTCCAATATCAGTTCAGCAGTCTCAGCCTGCTGCATTTTGCATAATCTTTGTTTAGAGCCCAGTGATCAAGTTGTTGTGGTAGATGATGGTGTTGATGATGAACCACACCCCCAGCAACCCCACAACACTAATGCATGTCATTATAGAGACCAGATTTGTGGCCAGATCTAACTTGTATGTGTATACTAAACATACAAAAGTAAAGATTTGAATGTACAGAAATATTCAACAAATGATAAAAAAAACAGATTTTGTGTTGAAATAAAGAAATTTATTTTATTGAACAAAATTAGTTTGTCATTAGAAATTGTGTTCTTTGGGAACATAAAAAAATATACATAGTAGACATTTTGGGGAAAGGTGTAAATCAAAAGAGAAAACATCTTTACATTATCATTTTATTGAGGTTCATGTGGATTCTGTAATAGATGCATAATTTGCTCTTGTCTTTTTCAAATTTTCTTCAGCTCCTCCACAATTGTTCCCAAGCTGGTCACCATCTTTTTTTTCGAAGGACCTTCTCCGCCTCTCCTTAAGTCGCCACCATCTCTCCAGATCTGGCCTTACCAGGGACTCAAGCACAGCAGTCCTTCTCTCTGCATGCTCTTCGTAAGCCTCCAGAAATTGTAAGGGTTGTGGTCGTCTTTGCCTGCTTGTGACGTTTGTATTTGGTATGGTAGAGGTTCCTGGCTGTTCATCCATACTAGCACCTGCTGGCTGGTCTTGAAGAGAAGACGTTGTGGGCATGCTTTGGGTGGAGGTCTCTTCCAAACCTAGAGGTGTGGAGTGAATGGTGCCAAGTGGTGCAGTACCGATCCCCGATGACCCAAATAACTCATCCATTAGCTGGTGGGGGTGGATTTCAAATGTAAAATGAAAATGCCCAATGTAAGACATGACAATGTTATTTCAGAAACATAAAGTAAAGCAGTCTTCAACTTACTGTATAGTACTCCCAGGTGATCTTCCCCTCCCCAGTTGCACGGCGCCAGTCTTTTACTCTCTTATAAGTGGTTAACATGTTTGCTAGTTTTTTTTTCGAATTTTTTCACTTGACAAGTTGTAGCCCTTTTGTGAGAATGAGTTTTGTATTTTTTTTTTATAGAACGCCATTTTGTTCCTAAAATAAAGTTGCTGGTGAGTTTTTGTAAGGTCCAGTAGAAATAGTGTCATTTGATGTGTTATTTCTGTAAAATGGAGGGGATAAGGAGAGAAATAGATTAACACTACAAAACAAAGAAAATGTAATTTAACCACAGTATTGACATTTATCTTCCTTACAGTATTTGATATAATACCTTGAGATTCATGCCTGTCTGACTGGAAGGAGGGGGATGAAGTTTGAATGGATGCTGAAGGGTTTCCACACACTGCACCAGGTTGCAGATTGGCAGGCGGTGGGTCCTTGACAGTGGAGGTAAGTAGTACAGGGGGCCTAGTGGTAGTAATCGGGTACTGGCTGGTTGATGGTGGAGGTGGTACAGGGGGCCTAGTGGTAGTAATCGGGTACTGGCTGGTTGATGGTGGAGGTGGTACAGAGGGCCTATTTGTAGTATTGGGGCACTGGCTGGTTGATGGTGGTTTCACAAAACTGAGGTTTAGGGGTACCGGCGACCTAGTGGAGGTAGTGAGACATGGAATAGGAGGTTGGAGGAGCTTTGCAGCACAAGCTGGGCCACTGAGGAGAGCTGGTTGGAGAGAAGATTGTAGATGTGGTCAGTGTCACTCAAGAAATATTTCCAGTATATTCTTGGTCATTAAGTAAATGTGTACCTTTTGTGTCAACAGCTGATACTTGCTCCATGACAGAAGAAAGGAACATTTGATCTGGGGGAATAAATGATAAATAAAACACTTGCACAAATCATTGGTGCCTTGTAATTATTTCACAGTTATGCGGTTTCCTTACCATTCTTCATCCTTTCAGCGATGTCATTGGAAACTGTTAGCATGACAACATTACCTTTGCTGTCTAACACATTAATGGTTACGTTGTCCATTTTGTTGTGTGTTACATAGGGTAGTGCAGGTTCTTCATATATCCTAAGGAACCATGGGACCATAGCCGACACCAGTTCCATTCATTATTACTAATAGTTAGCAACAAATGCAATTACCCTTTGAAGTCAACTTTCAGTTTTGGCTCAACATTAATTAGCAGTGATTTCCATTGTTTTCATGATTTAGTGATTAAGTAACTTTATGTATTAACCATGGACCATGGTATTAACACACTTTTGAGATGTGTGTGTGTATAAGTGGTGTTTTGGAAGGGGGTCTTCCAAAACAAGATAACATATTGGATATATACTTTAGCAGTTTGACATGGGTGTTTCTGCTAATACAAAATCATAAAAGTAACCTATAAAAAAAAAAGGTTTCAGCAACAGGATTTACAGTACCCTCCAGATGAGCTCTTTTTAACATTTGAGACAAAACACCATTCATTTTCATATACAGAAAAGCACAATTCTGTTGGATTTATATTGTGATTTAGACCAACTCTTTGAAAGTGAACAGAATGTTGTACTGTTGTTAAGTTGAAGATATAGCAAGTTGTTAGCAGTTTGTTAACCACATGCAGGTGAAGTATGACCACAGCAAAATAAACTAGAGAATATGAAGAAACCATATGAACAAATGGAAGAACAATGTATTATGCATCATTTGCACAGGAGCATACATTTATGACCACATTAGATTGTATGTTTTTAAGATTAACATTTGAGTTATTAAAAATGCTCATTTGAATAGGTTATGCAGCTGAATACTGTAAAAGGTCTGTATGAAAAATAAAGTCATGCAAAATAAACATACACAAACCCTTTATTAACAATAAAGTAAATACAGTAAAACAATATCAAATAAATATGATTTTTAAGATAAAGACGACATAAAAAGGTATTGAACTGTTTTAAAAGTCGCAATAAACTTGAAACGCACGTCATCGGTGTTGTCAGTGAATCCGTCCAATCGTGGATCAGTTGTGTCGTCATCAGAACCAGCTGATGACGACACAGAGAAGCTGCGCTGGCTGAGTCCTCCGGCTACTCTCGAATCGCTCTCGCGGTACTTTGATGGCATACGTCACAGTCACATGGCGTCGGCGCTGTATCAAGTCGGACAAAATTTCTAACCGGCATGCACTGCTTCAAGTCAGCCGCCGATCGGTCTGCGCAGAGCTGCATGAAGTCGAACAAGCCTAATGTCTGTCGGAAGAGTAGGAAGAACCCGCATGTGGCAGCCTCCAGACAGTGACAGCAGCCAATCGCTAAAGTCCCAGAGTAACGCATGACAGTAGGTATGGAATATCATTCCATAAGTAGGCTTATTTGAAATGACAAACGCCTTGACTTGAAAGTAGACTTGGGAAGATCGGATCATTTTACAGACTTGGGTCTTTGAGTCTCGTGCAGCAATATGAACGAAAACTTATTCAATTCTTTTCGTTCATTTGATCAGAATTAAATTAAAATATTAAAATTGCAATAAAATTGAAATAAAAATTGTCACGTGACAGCCGTATACGCTATGCAGTGAAATAAACAAGCAAGAAACTCCGCTTAGACCTATTTTTCTCTGAACCAAGTCATAGAATCCCCTGCACCTGTCCTTTTCAGAATCAGAATCAGCTTTATTTTCAGGTATGTGTACACATACGAGGAATTTGACTCAGGATTGTACATTGCTCACGGTATGCTTACTCATACAAAAATACAATAATAAAATAAAATCAGACACAGGCTACAGTGTAGACAACACAAATATACACACTATGAACAAAAACATTATAGACATATTGACAAATAGTGCAGTGATCAGAGTGCAAAGGATGCAGGAGTTAAATTATTATTATCATTTTTATGTACATGTCGAAGGTGGACGTGATATACAGGTACACATACGTGCATGTACACAGTGCGATGAAGCATAGTGCAAAGGATGCTGGAATAAATAGTAGAAGTATGGAAGAGAAGGGGGAATACTCGCTGGTTTGCGTTACTCGCGCGAACGTAAGATTAAACACAAATTTATAATCCAGCGGTCAAACTCGCACGAGCAATGCAAGGCAAAATTCTTCGCTTTGTACGTGAACGTACCATTAGTCACAGCCACTATGAAATCGAGTAATGATGACAGAATTTTTGGTAACACTTTACAATAAGGTTAATTGACATTAGATAATGCATTAGCTATCATGAACTAACAATAAACAATATTTTACAGCATTTATCAATCTCAGGTAATGTTAGTTACTAAAAAAATACAATTGTTCATTGTTAGTTCATAGTGCATGAACTAGTGTTAATATATACAACTTTTTATTTAATATATGAAAATGTATTATATACTGTATGTTGGAATTAACATTAAACAAGTTTGGGGAGTCACGTGAAGTTCAGAAGAGTGAACGACAAGCTCTGTGCGCTTTGATCGTTTTTGTGTCATAAACTGGTGAGATTCGATATACCCTGATCCATAACTGTTTGAGGAAGACTATATGACAAAGAATTCAAAATCCTCGAGCTCTGGAGACATTAAAAGACACATGCTCAAGCTGACGCCCCTTCGGAGGCCTCGAGCCAGGGAGTCGATTTGAACGGAGAAATGAAGGAAATTCGGCGACAATTGTTGAACTTGTCGATAATGCTGATGAAGGTCGTTGCTGACTTGGAGGATCTTGCTGCAAAACGTCTTTTCATTTTTGATTATGGCCATGGAGACAAAATTCAAGTCAAGTGGTTTTTATTGTCGTTTCAACCATATACAGTTAGTACAGTACACAGCGAAACGAGACAACGTTCCTCCAGGACCAAGGTGCTACATAAAAACAACATAGGACAAACACAGGACCACATGAGACTACACAACTAAATAAAATACCTATATACCTATATAAAATGCACGTGCAAACGTGCAAAAAGTACGGGACAGTACAAGACATTTCTGACAATGAACAGGACAATAGGCACAGTGAAAGACAGTGCAGTGCCGACCAGTACACAGTAGTGCAAAAAGATGACAGTTTCTAAAAACGTAAACATAACATACTATGAGATTTTCTATGCACATAGCAGTTATTGAGGTAGCAGCCAGGTATAAAGTGACAATGAATTAAAGTGCAACTCTGGACATGTGCGAAAGTTGGATGGTGTACAGTTGTGTGTGTCAGTCCAGTCTCTGAATATTGAGGAGTCTGATGGTTTGGGGGAAGAAGCGGTTACACAGTCTGGCCGTGAGGGCCCAAATGCTTCGGTACCTCTTGCCAGACGGCAGGAGGGTAAAGAGTTTATGTGAGGGGTGTGTGGGGTCGTCCACAATGCTGGTTGCTTTGCAGATGCAGTGTTTTTTGTAAATGTCTTTGATGAAGGGAAGAGAGACCCCGATAATCTCAGCTGTCCTCACTATCCTCTGCAGGGCTTTGCACGTCCGAAACGGTGCAAGTCCCAAACCAGGCAGTGATGCAGCTGCTCAGGATGCTCTCAATAGTCCCTCTATAGAATGTAGTGAGGATGGGGGGTGGGAGATGTGCTTTCCTCAGCCTTCGAAGAAAGTAGAGATGCTGCTGGGCTTTTTTGGTGATAGAGCTGGTGTTGAGGGACCAGCTGAGGTTCTCCTCCAGGTGAACACCAAGGAATTTGGTGCTCTTGACGATCTCCACAGAAGAGCCGTCAATTTTCAGCGGAGAGTGTTCATCTTGTTCTCTCCTAAAGTCAACAACCATCTCTTTTGTTTTGTCGACATTCAAGGACAGGTTGTTTTCTCTCTACACCAGTCCGTTAGCCGCTGCACCTCCTCTCTGTATGCTGACTCGTCGTTTTTGCTGATGAGACCCACCGTGGTCATGTCATCTGCGAACTTCACGATGTGGTTCGAGCTGTGCATTGTTGCACAGTCGTGAGTCAGTTGAGTGAACAGCAGTGGACTGAGCACACAGCCCTGGGGGGGCCCCAGTGCTCAGTGTGGTGGTGGTGGAGATGCTGTTCCCGATCCAGACTGACTGAGGTCTCCCAGTCAGGAAGTCCAGGATCCAGTTGCAGAGGGAGGTGTCCAGGCCCAGCAGGTTCAGCTTTCCAATCAGGTGCTGAGGAATTATCGTGTTGAATGCTGAGCTGAAATCTATGAACAGTCCTTTTTGTCTAGGTGGGTGAGGGCCAGATGGAGGGTTGTGGCGATGGCGTCGTCATCAAATACACAAACTGCAGTGGGTCTAGTGGGGGGGCAGCTGGGTCTTAATGTGCCTCATGACGAGCCTCTCGAAGCACTTCATGATGATTGATGGGAGTGCGACGGGACGGTAGTCGTTGAGACAGGACACTAAAGACTTCTTTGGCATGGGGATGATGGTGGTGGCCTTGAAGCATGTTGGAACGACGGCACTGCTCAGAGAGATGTTCAAGATGTCGGTAAGAACATCTGCTAGCTGGCCTGCACATCCTCGGAGCACTCTGCCAGGAATGTTGTCTGGTCCAGCAGCCTTCCGTGGGTTGACTCTATGTAGAGTTTTCCTCACATCCGCCGTGGTAAGACATAGCACCTGGTCATTGGGAGGAGGGGTGGTCTTCCTCACCACCACGTCGTTCTGCACTTCAAACAGAGCTTAGAAGTCATTCAGCGCATCTGGAAGGGAGGCATCTTTGTCACAGGCAACTGATGTTGTCCTGTAGTTGGTGATGGCCTGGATGCCCTGCCACATGCGCCGCTTGTCACCGCTGTCCTGGAAGTGACTGTGGATTCTCTGGGCGTGTGTGCGCTTTGCCTCTCTGATTGCCCGGGACAGTTTGGCCCTAGCTGTTCTTGTGGTGGGGGATGTCGAGAAATGAAACGATTATCAGGAGTCATCGGAGAGGTAATAAACTGCTAATCTGCTAATTGAGAGGTAATAAACTGCTAATCTGCTAGCGACTAGGGTGGATTTGGAGTGTGTCTGGGAGAAGTTGGAGGATTTGGAGAATTGTAACCTGCGGAATAACGTCCACATTTTTGAAATTACTGAGGACGAAGAAGATCGGGATATGGTGAAATTCCTGGACGGGCTCTTTCCGAGTCTGCTCAACATTACAGGCCATAAAGCTGGAAATCGAGCGAGCTCACAGGGTCCCAGCGATCTGCTGAGGGAGACGATCAATTCTGGCCAAATTTCTGAGATCACTTAATCATAGTAACATTATTTCTACCCAGAGGTCATGACCACTATATTTACAAAGATAGACCAACAATACCCAAGTTAAAATAGCTTTATATAATCATGCCATAGTTTCCTATGTACACGTAGCTAGAAAATATTACAATAACCAGAGGTTTAGACTTCACCCTATTTAGGCTTGGTCGACAACTTCATGTTTTCCTAAATGGAAATTCCATAACGAGCCTGTACACTCCAAGTACACTTGAAATAATGCCAATTTGTTAGTCAGAGCTCTAAAGTCTCAGTCGGTGTTAGGGCTGCAACTAATGATTATTTTGATAATTGATTAATCTAACGATTATTACAATGATTATTCTACTATTCTGCGATTATTGCAACGATTAATCATTATTCTGCTTGTGTCCCGACTTAAAAGGTTGTATTAAACGTGCTTACTAACAATAAAGAGGACAAAGTCATCTTTTAAAAATACCTATAAATGACATTCACTGAATTAAAGGGGGAAAAATTATTTGTATAAGTTTCATTCAGTAAAGAAATTCACTGCAAAAAAAATCCTATTGTTATCAATGTTTTTGTCTTGTTTTCCATTTAAAAATGTCTAAAAATCCTTAAAAAAAAAAAAAATAATAATTTTATTGAGAAGGAACATCCTTTAAAAAAGACGCATTCACATTAGAAGCAGCACATACAATATTTAGACTTGCTTTAAGAGAATGTATCTTAAATATACAGCAAGTGTATTTTGTATATAAGTGTATTTTTTACTTGGTTATACTTCTGCGAGTGCAGTAAAGACAAAATATACTTATATTCAAGATCTATTCTCTAAAAGCAAGTATAAATATTGTATGTGCTGCTTCTCATGTGAATGCGTCTTTTTTTAAAGGATTTTTAGATATTTAAAAATATTTGTATTTTTAATATTATATTAAAAATTCTCAGATAACAATTTTCTTCTACAGTAAAGCTACTAAAATAAATCTAACTATTCAAAACGAATACAATCTGAACAGCATAATAGAATATTGCTCCATATCAAAGAAAAAATAATAACAATTTGTAAAACTGCAGCATCCCACAAATTGAAATAAATGTAAAATAAGAAGAATGTTATTTTACATGTGCATTTAAAGTATTACTTTTTAATGTATATAAACAAAGTGCATATAAATGTAACGATTCAAAACGAATACAATCTGAACAACATAGTTAGTTGGTTCTGCCCTCCCTCATGCATCTTTGGTTCACTGGTTGACACTGCATGTCTCATTGAAAGGAACAAGAGGTGAGGCTGTTAGACTGAGCAGACAGTCAGAACGAATGTGTGTGCTTGAACATTTAGGCCTATATTATTTTTTTGTTTATTTTTTTTTTGTTCTTTGAATTAGTTAATTCTATTCATTTAAATCTTTTGATATCTTAATTTTTTAAATATTTTTAGAAATGATTCGGCTCTTCTGATATGCGAGCTGGCTCCCAATGTTCACCTACAAGAGCAGGCTCTTATAGTCGACTCGTTCGCGAATGACCATCACTAACAGTGACATATAATATGATTCGTCTGTCGCTGTCATTGCTGTGTGTGTTTTTGCTGTTTGTCTTGCTTTTTGCTCGGGATGTCGATTCTCTGCTGGTGTATGATCGCCAAACACTGCTGGATCTGCGATTTTCTGTTGAAAATTTAGTAAAATTGGATGATGGTGGACGTGAAACCTTGCCCCCGCTCCTGGCGAGGCTCCCGGCTCACCTTTGGCACGCCCCGGCTTCACCTTCTCGGCGTGAGCGCCGACGAAAGCGCACCTGCTGCCGGGGAAGTCGTGGTGGCCGGCTGGTGAGGTTGAAGGCCCGTCTTGCATGGTGTTCTATGCCTTTTTGGACTGAGTTTGGAGTCGTGACTAGCCTCGTTATTCCTCGACGCTCGCTGGACCCTGTCAGCGCCTGGCTGATACCTGTTGTTGGCCCGGAAGAGGTGTTCCAGCCCCGCGGCACCTGCTCTCCTCGTCCCCGCTGGCGCGGAGTCAATCACAGCAACTTGCGGTCTCTGTGTCGGGTTTCACGAACATCCAGCGCTGCGGATCTGCCGGTTCCTACTAGGTTTGGGCTGGTAAATGCTAGATCTCTAGCAAATAAGACTTTTGTCTTAAAGGATTTTTTCACGTCCTGAGGAATGGCTTTCCTCTGTGTAACTGAGACATGGCTGAGTGATGGTGAGTCCAGCGCTTTCACAGAATTTTTACACCATGATTGCTGCTACCTTAACTCCCCGTGAAAATCTGGCCAAGGAGGAGGAATAGCGACTGTATATAAGAGTCATTATAAATGCAAGCAGATATTGCTGTCATCCGCTTTCAGCAGCTTTGAGCTGAGTTTATTTGAGATTGGTCGTTCTCACACAGTGTTGTGTGTTGTGGTCTGTCGGACCCCCAAGTACAATAAGGACTTTTTAAATGATTTTTCTGATTTTCTGGCTGAAATCATGCCTAAATATGATCGTGTTCTTATTGTTGGGGATTTTAATGTTCATGTGTGTTGTCCTGATAAGCCAATGACAAAGGGTTTTCTAAACCTCATTGATTCTTTTAATCTTGTGCAATCTGTGTCTGGACCCACACAAGAACATGGACACACACTTGATCTTGTTTTATCATATGGTTTGCCTGTTCTTAATCTAGAGATATGTGATGCAGTGTTTTCTGACCATATGCCTGTATTATTTGAGACTGCTCTTGCCTGTCATACATTTAAACCTCGCGCTGCTGCAAGGCGCTGTCGCATGATTAACCCTTCCACTGCTGCTCAGTTCTCAGCTGCTTTCAGTCAGAACACCATCACCCCTGAGTCTGTATTGCACACAGAAGAGCTTAGCTCATGGTTTCACTCCACCTGCCAAACTGTTTTAGACACTGTGGCTCCATTAAAATCCAGGCAGCCTAAAACTAAATCTGAGCCCTGGTTAAATGACATGACTCATGCTGCCAGACGTGAGTGCCGTAGAGCTGAGCGCAAGTGGAAGAAGGACAAACTGCAGGTGTCTCTTCAAATGTTAAGGGATTGCTGGCGTAATTTCCAGGAAACTGTGAAAGATGCCAAAAGAAAATATTTCTCAGATATTATTCTGGCAAATAGTCGCAAGCCTCGTGTTTTGTTTAACACCATTGACTCACTTTTAAATGCACCACAGAATGCTTGTATGGAGGCATCCCCTGCTATGTGTGAAAATTTCCTTTGCTTTTTTATTGATAAGGTCACTTCTATTAGGTCTCAAATTGCACCTTCAGCTTCAGACCCTTCAATCTCTGTCCCTTGCTCGGTTGTTTTTGATCATTTTGAGCCGGTAACTTTTTCTTTTTTAGAGGAGGTAGTTGGTCACTTGAAGCCCTCGGGTTCTCCAAATGATGCTGTTCCCCCTCGACTATTTAAGGAGGTTTTCCCCACTGTAGGACCATCTGTTGTTGCAGTTATAAACAGTAGTCTGACCTCGGGTGTGGTCCCTGAAATTTTGAAACATGCAGTGGTTCAACCTCTGATTAAAAAACCTGCTCTGGATCCGTCAGTTCTTGCTAATTTCAGGCCTATTTCCAAATTGCCCTTCCTTTCAAAATTCCTGGAGAAGATTGTGCACAGTCAATTATTGGTCTTTTTGGAAGAACATAATATACTAGAGGTTTTCCAGTCCGGCTTTAAAACCTTGCACAGCACAGAAACCGCTCTTTTAAAAGTTTTTAATGATATCTTTTTAGCGACTGACTCTGGCGACTGTGTTATCCTTGTGCTTTTGGATCTAACTGCTGCATTTGACACAGTGGATCATGAGATATTGATTTCAAGTTTAAGGCAGTGGGTGGGCATCAGTGGCATGGCACTGGAGTGGTTTAGGTCATATTTAGCGGATCGAACTTTTTGTGTCAACATAGGTGAATCTGTATCCTCCTCTGCTCCTCTCTTGTGTGGGGTCCCACAGGGCTCAGTCCTCGGCCCTCTACTTTTCTCTTTGTATTTGCTTCCACTTGGTTCCATACTTAGAAAGTACGGCATGTCATTCCACTGTTATGCAGATGACAGTCAGATTTATGTACCTTTTAAAAAGAAAAATGATAACTCTGTTGGACAACTACTCAATTGTCTCGATGACACAAAGGCCTGGATGGCTCTGAACTTTTTAAATTTTAATGATAAAAAAACAGAAGTGATGGTTTTTGGAGGCACCACTGGGACCCCGCCTGTAGATCTGGGCTCATTGGTACCCTATATTAAACCTAGCATTACAAACCTAGGAGTTAAAGTGGACCCTGAGCTTAAATTTGACAGTCAAATCAAAGCTGTTGTCAAATCAAGCTTCTTTCATTTGAGGCAGCTGGCCAAAATAAAGCCAATTCTGTCAAGACAACATTTTGAAACTGCAATCCACGCCTTTGTAACTACACGGCTGGACTATTGTAATTAGCTATATGTGCGGGTTAGTGGGTCCTCCATCACCCGTCTCCAGGTGATACAAAATGCAGCAGCACGTCTTTTAACAGGCACACGTAAACATGAGCACATTTCCCCTATTTTAGCTTCATTACATTGGCTGCCTATTCAATTTAGGATCCATTTCAAAATTTTGTTATTTGCTTTTAAATCATTAAATGGTCTTGCCCCGCCATACCTCTCTGAGCTTCTACACTCTTATAAACCCGTCCGCGCTCTCAGGTCAGATGATCAGCTGCTCCTGACTGTGCCTAAAACTAAGCGTAAGCTCAGAGGGGCCCGTGCCTTTGCTGTGTCTGCACCTAGACTTTGGAATGATCTGCCTTTGCATGTTAAGCAGGCCTCTTCTTTATCTGTTTTTAAAACCCTTCTTAAAACCCATCTTTTCTCTATGGCTTTTGACACCTTGTAAGATGTCGACTTTATTTACTTGATTGTATTTGTTACTTTGTTTTTATTGTATGCTTATTAATTGTACATATGTTTATGTATATTTTTCTGTACAGCACTTTGGTCAACTTTGGTTGTTGTAAAGTGCTTAACAAATAAAGTTGGTATGATTCAGTAAGTCGTGAGCCAGTACATTATTATGTAGCTGCATTAAGCGTGCGCACTCGAGGGACAAGCGCCCCCGTGACAATGTGTGTATCAGCCGGATATAGTTCAAGTCTCTCCCCCTCAGATTGGGACATTCGCGCAACTAAGAGGCGCTGACCGCACAGACAAATGCCTGTTTCTGATTTTGTTGTTATTTACATGATCTGCTTCCATATTAGTTGAACTTTAATAAAGCTATAACGCATTAAATATAACTATATTTAATATGTAACGTCTGGGTATTTCCTTTTAAAGACGCTCGACACGCAAGTTTTGCTTCCACTTATTCCACAACGAGAGTGCGTCTGTATTTACTTACTTTGTATTTTTGCATTATAATTCCCTCATACTTTGCGATCTACATCACCTGAAGCTGTTTGGAAAGTTGAGTGCATCTGGACTGTGAGCTGTGTAATTATTCAAGTCAGGTGCGAGCTGCAGTGCTGCTCTCATCAGTAGAGTTTAATGTGATCTCATGTTACATTAAATTAGATCAAACGACTATTCGACAATGAAAATGTTTGTTGACAATTTGTCGTACTTATTTATTTTAAAAGTATTACATTTTTTGGCTATTCGGGACAAGACTTTGAGTCAGGAGACAAAGCAGGGAAGCTTTTGGCTATATATATATATATATAAAGCATAGATAGTCTTTTTCTACCATACCCTTAGTGAAATCTGCTGGTGGTAAAATATTTACTTCGTCCAATGATATTAATAATGATTTTAAAGAAATCTTGATCTCTATAGTACCATGTCTTCGTCTACTGATAAAGATATTAGAAACTTTGTGGAACCATTAGAACTCCCTAAACGGATGACTGTGCAAAAAAATTCTCTTGATTCTGAGATAACTTTGAAGGAGCTCGGCAAGCTCAGGGGCCAGATGGCTTTGCCGCTGAGTTTTTTACATCTTATGCTACAGAACTGACTCCACATTTGTTCGAAGTTTATACGGAATCATTAAAGAATAGAAAGCTTACGCCAACCATGACACAAGCCCGGATCAGTCTGATTCTTAAAAAGGACAAATATCCAAGCGAGTGTAAGAGTCCAATTTCCCTGATCCTGCTAGATGTAAAAATATTGTCAAAAGTTCTGGCTAACCAATAACGTTATGACATCTCTTATATATATTGATCAGGTTGGGTTTCTTCAAGGCTGTAGCTCTTCTGATAACATTGGGCATTTCATCAATATCATGTGGTCAGTGGCGAATGATCAGACAGTTGCTGCCATCTCACTTGATGCCGAAAAAGCGTTTCATATGGTAGAATGGGATTATCTTTTTAAGATTTTGGAAATATACGGGTTAGGGAATACTACTATTGGATGGATTGTTATTATTTGAATTAATATAGATACCTGGTAGTGGCGGTACAAACAAATGAATTAATTTCAGGTTATTTTACTCTGGATAGGGGTACCCTGCGAGGTTGCCCTCATTCCCCATTATTGTTGCCCTGGAACCATCAGCAGCCATGATAATAAGGGAAGATGATTTTCCAGAGGTGATGGCGGGAGCTATGGAGCATAAGATTTTGCTTTATGCAGATTATATTTTATTATTTGTCTCTGACCCCATTAGATGGATGCCTTGAATTATTAATTCCTTTTCTAAGAGTCAATTGGTCTAAATCTGAAGCTTTATCTCTGACAGCAAACTGCCCGGCTTTTCAGCCAGGCACCATCCAGTGGCCCAAACAGGGCATTAAGGATTAGGGCATTTTGTTCCCAGAAAATGTGTCTGATTTAGTTAAGAGTAGAGTTTTTTTGAGCTATGTGGGCTGGTGGGCTTCATTACATTTATCTATGATTGGGAAGGTTTATGTAATTAAAATAAATTGTATTGCAAAATATAACTACATGCTACATGCTAATTCTGACATTTATATAAATACCGTCTCGAGCATATGGCTGAGCACCAAATTCTGTATTAATAAATCTCCTTTCTGCTGGTCAGAGTGGATTGTGAGGGGGGTTGTGATTTTTGTGTGTGTATATTCTTATATGTGACCAGAGGGGTTTTGTCGAGTGTTAATGTCGAGCCCTGATACGTAATCTTCACCTGTCGCTGTCCGCTGGGTTATCGGTGTATAGAGGAGCTGCCTGAGCCCCGCCTCCGACACAGAGGGAAGACATGTGTCTTCAGTGTGACTAAAATATTGGTGACATTAATTCTTATGTAAACAAACACACATGCATACACAATGGGCAATATCGAGGTCAGCAAAAATGATCAATGTCATGTCCATATATCGTATAAGTTGGTAACGTAATTATCGTGACTTGCCTAGTTAACAGTGTATATTTATTTTCTAATGGTATAATCTTGTAATTTCTCTCTCTCTCTCTCTCTCTCTCTCTCTCTCTCTGCAAAATAAAATCCCAAAATTATTTTGGCTACATAGTACAGCCATTTTTGTGGTGTTGGATGGAGGGGGACAGAATGGACTTTCATTTCTTTATATGGATAGAATTAAAAAAATATATTTTTTTATCCCCCTTTTCCCCAATTTGGAATGCCCAATTCCCACTACTTAGTAGGTCCTCATGGTGGTGCGGTTACTCACCTCAATCTGGGTGGCGGAGGACAAGTCTCAATTGCCTCCGCTTCTGAGACAATTGAGACTTGTCCTCCACTGTGCATGACACCGCAGAGATTCACAGCATGGGAGGCTCATGCTATTCTCTGCGGTTACCCCATGTGACTTTACCCTCCCTAGCAACCATGCCAATTTGGTTGCTTAGGAGTCACTCAGCCACTGACGTGCGGTCTGGGTAGGCAAACTAGGCACTGCCTACCCTGCCAAAATTCAAAAATAAAATGTTTATTAAATAATAAACTTGTATTTGTATTTTTACTTTTTATTCTTGTGATTTATATATGCAATATGTGTGTTATTCCAATTGTTTAGACGTTATGATGACAAATGTAGCAGTTACGCATAATCAACTAAAAACATATGGTAGAATAAGCAGTGCTTTTACGGTCCATTCATTGCAGGCGACAAGCGGAAAACCCATGTTGCGCATCGCACTTCGATCCTGTATTCTTTAACATGTACGGCAAAAAGCACAAATCTGCTGTGCCTTTTGACGTAAATATGTTATGCCCGTAATCATCTCCGTTACGTTATCAGACATGGACCAATTAAAATCGAGATATTCCTAGACATTTGCGTAGCTAACGTCATTACACCACAGCTAAGCGTACATGCCTAATCCCGCCAAATTCAAAATCAAAATGACAGCACCGGCCGTAATCACGAATTAAGAAATTTTATAACCAAATATGAGTTAATTGCAAGAGGGAGGTCTACGCCAGCCTTAGATGGACTAGCACAGCAAAAGGGCCCAAAAATGATCCGATCATTTCAAACTGATTGGTATGTAAGAAAAGATTGGCTATGTGGCTGTGCTAACAATCAGCGGCTGTACTGCTATCCCTGCCTGCTTTTTTCAACCAGTCAGACTATTTGGACTTCAGCAGGATATTGTGATTTGAACAACCTGCCAGCAGCTTTAACCAAGCATGAAAAGTCGTCAGCTCACATCCAGTGTCAAATTACACTGAAAACCTTTGGAAAATCTCGGATCAACCTTGCACTTGACGAGCAAAGGAAGCTGAATATAACCTACCACAATGAAAAGGTAAAGGAAAACCGAGAGGTTTTGAAGGATCTGATAAATGCGTAACATTCACTGTTTACGCGCTTGTGTGTGTGTGTGTGCGTGTGTGTGTGAGAGAGAGAGAGTACACGATATACATCCTGATTTGTACATTTCTTGATATGCTGCGCTTGTGCGTAACGTTCACTGTTTACGCGCTTGTGTGTGTGTGTGAAAGAGAGAGAGAGAGGGTACACGATATACATCCTGATTTGTAC
The DNA here is from genome assembly GCF_025860055.1 of Xyrauchen texanus. NCBI lineage: Eukaryota > Metazoa > Chordata > Actinopteri > Cypriniformes > Catostomidae > Xyrauchen > Xyrauchen texanus. The sequence continues at coordinate 5,022,399 of NC_068308.1, read as the reverse complement.
ATTTCTTGATATGCTGCGCTTGTGCGTAACGTTCACTGTTTACGCGCTTGTGTGTGCGTGAGAGAGAGAGAGAGAGAGAGTACACGATATACATCCTGATTTGCACATTTCTTGATATGCCGCACTTGTGCGTAACGTTCACTGTTATTACGTATAGCTTAAACAATAAATCAGGTAATCTGGCTTTCATAACTCAGTGCCTAGCCTCTTTAAGACATCACCGCACGTCACTGCACTCAGCACACCCTGGATTCGAACTTGCGACCAGGGGTGGTAGGCCCCCCTTATATGGATAGAATTTAAGTCATATTACTTAACACAAACTATGAGACAGGTTATTGTTACTCTAAACAGTGATGTCCCTGCTATCACTCCTACCTACATTTATGCCTATTAATAGACACATACCTCTGTAGGAGTGATTTGCACAAGAAGACGGACATACAAGCGCCATTAATCACATCATTAACAACTAGTTGTTCAGGTCTGTTCCGTACACTACATGGAATTTCTGAAAATGTGGATATCACTAACTGAATTGTTCGGGAGTTAATTCAGTTGTAGAATGCAGTTGTCACTCCCATATTTGATCGAACTGTGTGTGTACAGAACAGGATCAAGCACTAAAAGGTGATCTGTCAACCAAATTTAGTTGCAGTGTGTAGGTACTGTGGCCAAATGGCACTTTTCCACTACACGTTACGGTTCGACTCGACTCGCCTCAACTCTACTCGCTTTACTTTTCCGAGCTTGCATTTCCACTGCAGTTTAGTGCCCCTCAACGTGGGTGGGATTATAGGATTATGATCATTATAGTTGCGCCGCCTCTACTGCCGTGACATCATCTTAAACACAACACAAACTGACCAAAACAATAACACAACTGCTAGCTGTCAGCTACTAGCTGATTGTGCTGCATAAAGCAGATGTTGCATGGTGATTTTACACAAGTGTAACAGTTTAATTGGCCTGGTTGTTTTAGAAGCAAGCTTCCAGTAGCTGGTTAACTAAATAAAGTGAAGCTTTCAAGTAGAGTATAGAGTTAACATAACAAAATGTACCATCCTTCATCATGGCCTCCCATTGCTCACCGGTTTACAGCCATGGCCAAAAGTATTGGCAGTGACATAAATTTTGTTAGCTGCTTAAGTTTTTGTAGATTATTTTTTCACACGTTTATATGTTATACTGGAAAACAATGATAAGCGTTTCATAAATTTTAAAGGCTCTTATTGGCAAAAACACTCCATATATGCAAAGAGTCAATATTTACAGTGCTGGCCCTTGTTCTTCATAACCTCTGCAATTCACTGTGGCATGCTGGATATCAGCTTCTGGGCCAAATCCTGACTGATGGCGATCCATTCTTGCCTTATTAGTGCTCGGAGTTGATCACAAGTTGTGGGCTTCAGAGCCACTTCATTATTACTCTTGCCTTGTGACAAGGTGCTCCATCCTGCTGGAAAATGCACAGATCACCAAATTGCTCCTGGGTCGTTGGGAGAAGTTGCTCTTGCAGGACGTTTTGATACGATTCTTTATTCATGGCAGTATTTTTGGGCAGAATTGTTAGAGAGCCCACTCCCTTGGATGAAAATCAACCACACACATGGATAGTCTCAGGATGCTTCACTGTTGACACGACATAGGACTCATGGTAGCATTCACCTTTTCTTCTCCGGACTATCGATGTCCCAAAAAGTCGGAAAGGGGGCTTCATCAGATAAAATAATTTTGCACCACTCTTCTGCTGTCCGATCCTTGTACTTCCTACAGAATTTCAGTCTCTCCTTGATGTCTTTCTTTGAGAGAAGTGGCTTCTTTTCTGCCCTTCTTGACACCAGGCCATTGTCCAAAAGTCTTTGCCTCACTGTGGGTGCAGATGCACTCACACCAACCTGCTGCCAATTTTGAGCAAGCTCTGCATTGGTAGTGTCATGATTCCGTAGCTGACTCCTCAGGAGGAGATGGTCCTGATGGCTGCTGGACACTCTGGGATGTCCTGAAGCCTTTTTTACTGAAGTGGAACCTCTCTCCTTGAATCCGGTAAATGGTTCTTTTAGGTGCAATATTCTTTGCAGCCATTTCCTTGCATGTGAGGCCATTTTGATGCAAAGCAATGATGGCTGCATGTCTTTCTTTAGAGGTAACCATTGCTAACAACACAATGATTGGAAGCACTTCTTTCCTACATTTATAGCAATCAGTCTGCTCTTATAATCCAATCAGAATGATTTCACCTCACTAGTATTCGTTCACACTTTCCCAGGTGCTGCTGATATGATTAGTGGAATGATGTTAGCTTGTCATTTTGTGTCAGGGCCAAAAAACAACTAAATTTGGGTTTTTGTGATAAAGTTGCACACTCTGCACAATAATCTAGAAACAACTTGAATCAACACCACAACAACTGAAGCAGAAAACTTTGCGAAACACAAAAATTGATGTCACTGGCAATACTTTTATTGAGCATTCCTTAGAAAAGGAATGAATAATTCTGTGGAGGCAGGCCACAGCTTTAGATCGCATTTGGTCGAACCACTTCCGCTTTTCCTTGATGGTTCTGTAGTCACTTATTTTTTTTTTTACTTTTCCCTACACTGTTGGTAGGTCCGGTGGTAGTCATGAGAGACACTTCCTGAGAGACTTTTTCATTTCGCTCATCGCTAACGAGTGAACCGTCTGCACCCTGTTTATTGACAACGGTGTGGTTTTGCGCACAGCCATTTCTTTTTTCACAATTAGAAAGTTGCGTGAACAAATGATACTGTTATCGGCTTTGCTATCTTTAAAACTAAAACTAGGTGTTGATGTTGCATGTTGGAAATGCAGTGACGCTGGTAGTGATGATTCTCCCTGACCAATCAGTGATCTGCAGGATTTTGACCTCACATTTAATATCGGCTCAGCTCACTTGGAACCTCAGGGAGTAGGGAATTAGCAGGGAGTAATACACTGATGCCTCATGACCTTTTCCAAAGGCAATAATCACCACTCTCAGAGTATCTACCACTTTATGGGGGTGTATGCTACTCCCCAAAATAGTACAGAGCAGGTGGCACAGCTGGAAATACCTAAAGAACTGAGATCTGAGAATCCCAAAATGTTGAACCAAATTTTCAAAGGATCTCAACACTCCACTCTCATATAGGTAACTGAGTGTATTAACCTCCCGTATTAACCTCCCTCACAATCCACTCTGACCAGCAGAAAGGGGACTTATTAATACATAATTTTGGTTTCAGTATGTTCATATTCTCAATGCAACATTTAAATAAATGTCAGACTTAATGATAACGGACATATTTGTCCATACCGAGTGCAAATGCGAGATAACGGGGAGTAACTTAACTTCTGATTAGCTTGACAGTAAGGCTTTGCAAAGGCAAAACAGAGGCAAGAACTTCCTGTTCAATACAAAACCAGAGAGGGGCTCTCTCAGGAGGAAGCGACCAATGAGCCAATTGTCTGAGACCGAATGCATAATAATTAGGGCTGTCAATCGCTAAATTTGTTTTAATCTAATTAATTACATGGTGTTCCGATTAATTCATCACGATTAATCACATTTACAAATATTTGCTGAGAAAGCCCCTCATATAAAAATAATTCAATATATAATGATGAAATAATGATACATAGTTATCTTTAAACATTAAAAATTATATATATATATATATATATATATATATATATATATATATATATATATATATATATATATATATATATATATATATATATATATATATGCTTCAGGAATTCTGATGATTCTGGACATTATTCTGTTGGATACGGTTCTGCAAGTCCTCCAATTTCTCCCAGATGCGCTCCAAATCCACCTTGGTTGCTAGTGGATTAGCAGCTAGTCCTTCTCCGATGACTCCAGATAATCCCCTCACTTCTCCGGCCAGATCTGCTCCCTAGCTCGAGGCCTTCAGAGGGGTGTAATCTTGAGCACATAAGTGTCTTTTAATGTCTCCAGAGCCCGAGAATTTAGAATTCTTTGACAGTGTCCTCCTAGAGTGTTTTGAATCTACCGGTTTATATAATTAAAAGTGTTAAAACTAGTCAAGTGCGCAGAGCTTGCCGTTCACATGCCCGAACCTTGCATGGTGTCACGTGACCTCAACAAACAGAGCCTTAATGTAAACAGTCAATACAACAGTTTCTATATAATCCAAAACAACTTTTTGTATCTGTGGAAAGATTAAATAATTGATATATGGTTAAGAAAGGATATTAAAGTGAGAGTTTGCAATGAGCAATTCCCTCTAACGCTCCTCCTCCTCATCATCATCCTCCTCTTCTTCCTTCCTCCTAGTCTGTTTGTAGCCTTACTGCAAAATGGCAATAAGGCTACAAGTACACAGTGCCTTGGACTCTAACCAGATGATTATATCGACAGGTTTGTGAGTAGTTCATTACTGATGTCCATCATTTTAATCCTGTTCTCTGTGCATCTGTTCACACATGTATTTCTAGCATCACATTCTCTTAATTAATCTCTACGAAGTCGATACATCTAAAACCCTGTCTTACCAAAGCTATCATTATTTCTGTAAATAAGTTTGTGAATAGTAAATAAAATTTCAGTGCCTCAACAAAGTTGCATAAAATTTTCATGTTTGTGATTATTTCTGCATTATTTTCATGTTGAGAAGACAAACTCCTGGACATATTGGCCAAAGTTTCAGCACATTTGGACCGGACAGCTCCCATAACGAAGCACTTAAGTTTTACTTAATTACGAGCAATCTACATGCTGGTTTGGGAAACATGTTACTCCATCGTTAAAAAAACAAACAAACTACATTAAATGATTGTAAAAGCTTATGTGACAACCTTATTGGGAAACCCAGCCTACGTTCATAAATTAACGTGAGCTTTGAATCACATTAAGTGCAAATTTAGCATATTTTTCTCCCATCTTTCACATTTTATCAGAGAGAAAGGGATATTTAATACATTTTAATAATATATTTTGATCATTGTAAAGCCATTACTTTATTTCATAGAATACAAAATGTCGGAAAAAATCACATGGCAGTCTATTCTAAACTAAATCAATAGTTGTGCATGTGACGGGAATGATAGATCTACACTTATATGATATATTTAAGCAATATCACACTAGCAAGAGTGCGATATGGCCGCAGGCCGAGTGCTGTAGGTAAACACAATGATTTAGGGCCATATAGCACGATTGTGAGTGTGATATTTTTAATGAAAAAGTATGTTTTTCCTAATATTTTAAAATTGAGTAGTCATAAAAATGCCATTGCTGGTTCAAACCAAATGATGTGTCGAAGCCTTTGTTAGTAATTAAAAAAAAGTCACTTCAGAAATGGTATTATGGCTTGTGCTGTTTCTAACAAGTTATTGGATAAACAAGGATGTATGTGTGTGTGGGTGAGAGAGCGAGAGAGATGGAGCATGCGCGATCACCTGTTGCCACTCCCAAGCAGAGATTCTGTCAGCTTTCTGAAGATCAGCTTTCTCAGTGTAAAAATAGCATCCAAGCGGGGATATTTCTCCCTATTTCGTGGTAGCCAGTGTGCAAGAGACAATCACTATAGAAGCTGCATTGTCCTCCGCCATTTTAAATGGCACCCATCGTGTAATTAATCAGTCTGTTGTGTCTCTCAGCTGTGATGAGCCATAATGCTGAAGTTGTTAGTTTAAAGCCTTTTAAAGCTATTTCCTAGCTTTAGTAGTAGTAGTAATACAAGCAATCACGAAGAGCTGATTATGTAAACACTAGCTGATGCAAATTCACTTCACGTCACCTCACTGGCTAATATTACACACATAAATTATCTTTTGCCACCACCTTCTGGCTAACATATGTAGTGTAAAAAAAACAAAAGACAAACAGAAGCTATCAACACATATGCACTGCTCTTACACTTTTTAGAATGGTATGAACACAAGCGGTGTGATACACACACAGTGAAGCATCGGAGTTCTGATCGTGTAAGACATGGGGGGTCTCTCGTCCAATCAACTTCGAGGACTGGAACTAACTGTTGGATATAATACAGTATAACATTGTTTGCCTTCTTACAAAAGCACAGTCTAACTATAATGGCAAAAGAAATTAAAAAGTTCTTATTAAATTTATTTCTTAACAGGAGATATGTGAAAGTTTAAATGTAATAAGGCCTAAATAAATACTTAAAACATGGCTAACAACGGAGATTAGAGTGAGTGTGAAATTAGCAATTCCCCCTCTCTCTTCATGTTGAGAAGACAAACACCTGGACATATCTGACCAAAGATTCAGCACCTTTGGCCAGACAGCTCCTATAACAAAGCACATAAATTCAAATTTATAATGAGTGATCTAACAATTAACAAGCATGATAATTGTAAAAGTTGTGACATTATTAGAAACCCAGCCCTGGTACCTTAATAGTCCTGGTGTACCATATACAATAGTGACACCAGAATAGAAATATTACCAAAAATCATAAATTAATATATTGTTTCTCCCTCACATGGCCTGAACTGTGTTCTTGCTCATTGTATTTTCAGATTTTTTGTTGCCACGGATACACAAGTGCCAGCTTTAAAGGTCACATACAGAGGTTGCACTTCAAATATCTGATCGACTGAGAATTTGCAGCAGGCTTTATTTAAAAAATAAAATAAATAAATAAAAAACCTGTAGGGTAGAAACAAGATCCCAAAAAAAACAGGCAGGAATTAGGTTGACGGGGCTGGGGAAGGGAAGCCTCACGGACCAGGCTCAGCACAAGAATCTCCAGCAGTACAGACAGACAGACAGAGGCTGATTAAATAGGGAAGGAAGGTGAATCTGATAACTAATAACAAGGCAAACGAGGGGGCGGGGTTTCACTTAAGACAGCGCAGATACGACTGCACATGGCAATGAAAAGCCAAAGCCATGTGCACTCAACATGAATGTCAGGACCAATTGATGTGGTAGGACCCTGACACGAGTGCACATGGCAATGAGCAAACCCACAAATCACTAAAAGATGCACAATGTGTGTAAGGATCCAGCCATTAAAAACAAGACAGACAGAAGTGGCAGGATCCTGACACTACTCACCCCCCAAAGGGACACCAATTGGCATCTCAAAAGGGGAACATCAAACACTAGACAGGACCAACAAAAGACACACAGACTGGGACAAAACAGACACCAGGGCGGGGCAAAGCAGAGGAGGGTGGCAAGCAGGAGGGTAGAAGGATATAGAAGGCACCAGGGGTGTGCAGGCTATACCAACCAAGGGGGAGGCTTCAAGACGGGAATAGGGTCAGGCGGCTAGGGAGAAGGGTCCAGGAATGGAGCTGGGTCCTGTGGCTGGAGAGGAGGCTCTACAAAGGGGGCAAGGTCTGGTGGCGAGTTAAAGTCAGGAAGTCTCAGGACGGGGATGAGGTCAGGAAGCTCCGGGACAGTGGCCACTACGGAGAGTACTATGTTGGTTGTAGGCACCTCCTGGTGGACAGCGGCAGGCTCGGCCACCTCCTGGCAGTCAACAGCCTCATGGCGGTCAGCAGCGGGCGCAATTAGTTCAGACGCGAAGTTTCAATATTTTCCAAATTATCAATATGTAGACGAAGCCAAATCCAGGATGTTTCATGTCAATTTTGAAATCCCGGCCGGACACTTCTTTTCAGGTAAGAAAAAGAATATATGTCTGGGGAAAAAGAGGAAGTATGGTCACCCTAAATTATGAAACATTCTATTCAGCTTTAGCCTCTAAAGTCATTTAACAGTATTATCATTAAACCTATCCTCTCACACATTTTCATGTGCACAAGCCGTTTTCTCTATCCCCTTGCTCCTGCTGACCATACCTATATAAGCCTGTTATTTTGCCACACATTTATGTCATAATTATGTCTTTGGGGACCTGAACCAATTAGAGCCTGTAAAGACACCCAAGATTGCAGAGATGGGGTTTGACGCTCACACTTGTCTTTTTGCTTTTTTTTTTTTATGTACCACATAGTAGAAGTAATTATTATTATTTTTTTTTAACCTTAAGCTTGAAGGCTTCCTGGAGTTTTTCTTTTGGAATTGGCAACAGACATAGTAGCATAGTAGCTACATAGACATAGTAGCTAAGGAGAAGTTTTGTTTAAGTCTAGTTTTCATTTAGCAATTAATACCATACAAAGTCTTGTAAACATAAAAAGCTATATCAATATTTGTTGTGACCACCTTTGCCTTCAAACAGCCCCAATTCACCTAGGCACACCTGGACAGTTTTTCTTGGTTGCTGGCAGATAGGATGTACCAAGCTTCTTGGAGAATTCACCACAGTTCTATCTATTTAGACTGTCTCAATTGCTTCTGTAATATGTAATCAGAGATATGTAATCTCATACTGACACTATGTTCAGTGGGAGGCTTTGTGGGGGCAATGCTATCTCTTGCAGAGCACCCCGTTCTTCTATTCTAATCTTTTCTATTTGCAAAAGTTATGCATCGGAGTCTAAAATGTATTTTTCCTATTGACACTCAAGCTGAAGATATGAGAATATCATAGAAACATGTACCTACAAATTTTGCACAGTACTGTATTTTTGTTCTATTAGATAAGTTTATTATGCTTCTGTCTTTATGGGTGGCATATCCTTTAGTGTCATGGCACTGAAACACACAAAACTCACTCCCATTAAATCTCCATAGCATTTCGTTGATTTCTGATTAAATCCCAATTAAAACAAATCTATTTTCACAGTAGGATTTTCACCTCCGTGAAGTTGGCACCCCATATAATTGAATTATTACCAAATCTATACCATTCGTTTGTATATTTGTATGTGCTGATTTGTGCTGCAAATTTACGTTTGTGCTGGTTCGTGTTTAAGATATTAAACATAATTTCTTTTGACAGTGTGACATCACTTTCTAACACATGTGGTCCAATTCACTTTTTCCCTTCATGTTTTTAAAAAACTTTTTTTTTTAGATAAGCTCTATATGGCTGTTTTCCAAGTTGACACTGTCACGTTTCTTTTTGTTGTTTGGTGTCATTCTATTGTCAAGCAACCTTGAGTTGTGGGACAGGGACTTGATATATAAAACATTATTCTCTTCCTTGAGTTAGTAGGCATATGGTTTTCTTTGTTTTTTTCATTTGGCAACATTCTTGTTCCCTATTCCTCTTTCTTGGTTTGTTCTTGTTTTGTGTTTATTGTAAATATGTAAATAGATTAAAGTGAAGATCTACTTTTGCTTCAAGACTTTGTTGAGGTTTGTTAAATATTGTTCTAGTTAACACTTTTCCAATTTGTTTACATTCAATTGCTTCCTTCTGGACTAATGGGGATGTAACTGTATAATGAAACAATAAAACACATGCATAACTTGTCAATATATTTGGTGTGATCTTTGAAGAATTCATTTTATCTTACAGAATAACATTTACAAAAATAATAATTTGTGTGCCCAAATACTTTTTGGGGCCACTGTATGAAAAAAAAAAAAAAAAAAAAAAGGGTCTGAAAAGTAGTTTTATTAAACGATTTATAAACCATTATTTCCATTTTTATCTCCCAACTAAAACAAACTTGAGCTAAAACTATAAACAAGAGCACATCTAACAGAAGAACCGAATGACAAGATACAGGAGTTAGATTGACAATATAGAATATAACAATGTTACACAAAATGAAAGTACAAATAATGTTCATAAAGCAGATTAAAACAAATAGAACAAAAAGATAGACTTAAAAAAACAAACCATCACACCAGGTTCAAATTAAAACATGTTATGGTTGCTCTGAAGACAACTCAAGCACAAAAAATCTGCATCGCAATAGCATTGTGATTATATACGTTTTAAAAGATATATTTCTTTAGACAGCATTATGGCAATGGTAGCTATATCGTCATATACGAGTATGTTTGTGTATGTATATACACGGATCAGCCACAATATTAAAACCACCTGCCTAACATCGTGTAGGTCCCCCTCGTGCCACCAAAACAGTTCAGACCCGTCGAGGCATGGACTCCACAAGACCTCTGAAGGTCTGTGGTATCTGGCTCCAAGATATTAACAGTAGATCCTTTAAGTCCTGTAAGTTATGAGGAGGGGCCTCCATGTTTTGGACTTGTTAGTTCAGCACATCCCATAGAAGCTCAATCAGATTAAAATCTAGGGAATTTGGAGGCCAAGTTAACACCTTGAACTCTTCGTCATGTTCCTCAAACCATTCCTAAAAAATTTTTGCAGTGTGGCAGGGCGCATTATCCTGCTGAAAGATGCCACTGCCATCAGGGAATACCGTTGCCGTGAAGAGGTGTACGTGGTCTGCAACAATATTTAGGTAGGTGGTATGTGTCAAAGTAATATCCACATGAATGCCAGGACCTAAGGTTTCCCAGCAGAACATTGCCCAGTGCATCACACCTTCTTCCCATGGTGCATCCTGCTGCCATCTCTTCCTCAGGTCAAGGATGCACATGCACCCAGCCATCCACACGATCTAAAAGAAAATGCATTTCATCAGACCAGGCCACCTTCTTCCATTTCTCCATTGTCCAATTCTGACGCCCATGTGCCCATTGTAGGCGCTTTCGGTAGTGGAGAGGGGTCTGCATGGACACTCTGACTCCGACACACTGCGTGGTCTGACACCTGGCCAGCATTAAGTTTTTTTCAGCAATCTGTGCTACAGTAGCTCTTCTGTGGGATCAGACCAGACGGGCTAGCCTTCGCTCCACACATGCATCAATGTGCCTTTGTCATCCATGACCCTATCGCCGGTTCACCGATTGTCCTTCATTGGACCTTTGGTAGGTACTAACCACTGCATACCTGGAACACTATACGAGACCTGCCATTTTGGAGATTGTGCTCTGAACCAGTAGTCTAGCCATCACAATTTGACCCTTGTCAAAGCAGCTCAGATCCTTACGCTTGCCCATTTTTCCTGCTTCCAACACATGAAATTCAAGAACTGACGGTTCATTACTTTCTGCCTAATATATACGAACCAGCTGAAAACGTTTCTATTTGGAGTACACTTTCAGTAACCTTTTTTATATATGCATTTCTGAAATGAAATAATTGTAAAGCGACCTTGAGCTTTGGGAAAGGCACTATATAAATAAAACGTCTTCTTGACAGGTACCATTGAGATAATAAATGTTATTCACATCACCTGTCGGTGGTTTTAATGTTGTGGCTAATCAGTGAAAATATATATATATATATATATATATATAATGTATGTGTGTGTGTGTCTATATAGTTACTTAAGACAACTCTTTAACATCTGTTTTTCCAGAGATCTATTTTTATGGAACTGTATTTTGACTGACATGAGGGATCAGAAGTGTTGGTAATGTATTAAATCACTGAGATAGCTGTTAAGAATTTTTTTTATATAAGTGCTCAAAAGTCAAACAAAAATTAAAATAATAATAATAAAAAAGGGCCTTAGGACATGAAGCATTATGGGTTTTTGGGGGGTTCATAAAGTGTGTGAGATTATGGCTCGGTCCAGATGATCTCAGTAGATTTATTTTCACATTTTCTGCAATGGGTATAATCTGCAGAATGGACTTAAACAAGGAAAAAAGAATGCTAAATCAGATTAGCTAAAATATTCAATAAACACAAAGATTCATGAAAGATTTGAAGATATCGTGTGGCCAAGATAAAGGCTCATGAGCTTTAAGACAACTCAACAGACTTGTGTTTTGACTTCTATCTTGTGAGCCCTATTGGTTGTAAAGATTTATAGCAAAAAAGATAAATAAATCTGATGGGATTTAACAATGCCAGACAATCTGCATACAAACATTAGACATTGGTAGAACTACTGGATTAACCTCAGTTGGTTAAATGTACAGGTAGACTGCTCATGTGAAATTAGATGCATCGCCTTTCAAGTGAACGCAATACAGAACATGCCAAATCGCATTAAAATGAATCCCTAGATATGAGAGAAAACAAAAGGCTCTTTATGACTAACATGATTAACTGTTTGTAATTAAAAGTAGCTCCTAGCATTAGTACAGAAACTGAGGTGTGAATGTAAGTGGAGGTCATGTGTTAAATATGATGAATCTAGACATTGCACAATCAACACAAAGACATGGGCAACCTGCAGTCAAAATTCTTGAGCAGAACTGAAACAAAGATTTTATAAGCACATTTCAGCTCTGTTTGTCCATACAATGCAAGTAAACAGGTGCCATCAGACTGCTGGCTGTTTGACATTCCAAAAGACATATTAAGGCAGCATAAAAGTAATCCACATGTCTCCAGTCGATCAATTAAAATAAAAAATGTATATGTTTAAATGAAATAAATAAATCGATATTAATTGTTTTATTTTTAACTTTAAATAGTTACTATTCAAAGTACGCGCATCCGACTTCTCGTGTGAATATACCATTGCACGACAGATCCGTGATGCGTTAACTGCTAGCAGGAAGTGTTTTTTTTTTTAAGTTAATAAAATTATAATTTTTTTTTTTTTTACATTAACTTTGGGTGAGTTGGGTGGATTACTTTTATGCTGCCTAAATATGCCTTTTGGAATGTCAAACAGCCAGCAGTCTGATGGCACCTGTTTACTTGCATTGTATGGATTACATTTTTTGAGTTAACTATTCCTTTAAATACAAGTTAAGCTCAATCGACAACATCTGTGGCATCATATTGATTATCACAAAAATGTCATTTGATTGTCCCTCCTTTAAAAAAAAAAAAAGCACTTACAATGGAAGTGAATTGGGACCAATCCGTAAATGTAAAAATACTCACCATTTCAAAAGAATAGCCACAAGACATTTAGTTTTAGTGTGATAAAATCACTTACCAACCTTTTCTGACTAAAGTTATAGCCAATTCTACATCTTTGTTACCATGACAACGTAATGTCAACAAACCCTCCTTGTTTCCGACAGGCTTCCGAGGCAACACTACATCATATTGTTGCTAGGATACCAGCATTCATTCAGTCCAGCTGAGCCACAAAAGTCTATTCATCTAGGAAAAAAATCAAGAGAGTTTTGGCGATAACCAAGCATATATGTAATAACTACAATACTACTTTCTTGCTAGAAATGGTATCAAAAGTTGGGAAAAGTGGATAAAACTAACATTTATACACAAACTGACTATCAACTGCCTCTTTGGCTGCCATTTTTTCTTCAGTTCAACCAATGTGGATCCATATGCACAGGACTGTGGGATTTTATAGGCAGTGAAGGATAAATCTATCCTGCCTTCAAAAATTTATCAGATGAAGGTTTCTTAGTAGACAGGATGTGACGTGAACACTGGATCCAAACGTTCCTTCATCCCTTCCTACAGTACTTCTGTATACAGCCTCCGAAGGCAGCAATATCTGCTTTGGATGCAGCATGTAAGTGACTCACTGTAACCTAAATATTTGCTGTTTTTAAAGAAACTGTTCTAAATAATTTTTATGGTAATCAACATTATCCTACAAATGCTGTTGATTGAGTTGAACTTGTATTGAACCCTGAATATTCCTTTAAGTACATTCTATTCTAGCCCTTAATTCAAGGGTTGAGTTTAAACAACACATTGCTAACATCTGTTTACAATATAGATATTTGTTTACTCATACACAGCAACTGTAATTGTATAAGAAACAGCTTTTTTATTTTGTGTACTACCCAAGCCAAATAAATACATAAGAAAATCGAAAATCTAGTATTCGTGTGAGCTGTTTCACTTTTGAACATGTACACTGCCGTCAGTTTAAGACAAAGTCTTTCTAGAAAGAAGGTCCACTGGCGGCCATCTTTGGAATGCTACCGGGAAGCTATTTCCAGTTATGAAAGTGCAGCTCTTATTGACTTGAATTGGGAAAGACCGAAATCTCCAAAATGGATGGTCAATATTATATCTAAAACAAGCAGTAATATCTGACAACACTGGAATCATAAAATATGCTTCTTTACATCATATTACCCTAAAAAACTCAATTTTCCCGGCTTGTATAGCTAGCATTGACAGGCAATGTCTGTATCTAAAAGGTGATTGGCTCTTTTACCTATAAGGTGGAACTTCCTTTCTACATCCATTGACTGTTCCAATTTTCCCATTCATTTGAATAGAAGTGGCCCATCTCTGCTACATAGTCTCTGGTTTAAGACACTGCAGTGCATTCAAAACATTTGTTTAACTAATGTCCAACATATACATTTCTGACTTAACCAATGATGCGAGTTTGGGGTAGGACCACCTGTTTGTCTGACCAATGACGAGGCAGAAGTGTTGGGAAACCAACATTTAACAAGTAAGGCTACCAAGTTATTGATGCCTATCAATAATCTTTCCCTAATGTAAATTCTACTGTTGTTTACTAGTTAATGAGACGAAATCTGTCATATAAAATGCAGAGGCAATTACACATCCACTGATCGGCCTAACAAACATCACACAGAAACATTTCACATTTGTTAAGATAAAATCTGTAATGGAAAGCATGGAGTTCTTAATGTGGATAGGGTGAGAGATAGAGTTGTTAATGGTCATGACTGTTGTCCACTCCACTGGGTTTCCATGGGCTGCCGGAGGAACTCCTCCACCTGTCGGGCCATGTCCATAGTCTCATCCAGATCAAACTCTCCCTCCGCGTCCAACATAGAGTCATTCCTTCACACAAACAAAGACACGGATCATGCGGTGGTTTTGTTATCACCAGGATTGACATTCATAAAAAATAATTTAAAAAAAGATAAGAAAAACGCAAATAGTAGATGTTCATTAGAACTTACATGGACGGATAGATTGTGAAGCTGTGCTGTTGACTGACAGTGGGTGACGCTGTGTGCTCCATGATTGAGGAATTCCCAGGAGACGGTTCGGGATTGGGCGAAGAGAACCTGAGAAGGAACAAAATGTGGGCATTGGTGAAATTCAATGCAGGTCACTGATTTATTATAGGTTTGAGCCTGAGACAGCTTTTACCAACATCTTAGAATTTATTGGGCCTCATTCATGAAACACGAGTAGAACTAATTTTTGCGTAACTCGTTCTTAAAGCTAGTTTGATGTCAATTTTCAGATTCATGAAAATCTTTTGTAGTTTCAAAACGGTATATGAATGAAATTTATACCTGATAAAAGATAAATAGAAGATACAAATAAACAAAAAATAATATAGCATGATGCGTGATGTGAAAAAAAGGTTATTTTATACTTAGAAAACATTTTTGCATGTATATTTTTGCAGTCCAAACAACAGAAGTCCAATTTTACATGTTTGTACTGTATATTAACATCACAAATTGATATTTTGCATATGTTAGGTAATTCCATGAAAATGTCAACCACATCATGGAGAAATAAAAAGTTTAGTACAAAATGCCCTTTTAAGTTCTATAGTGGTGTAATGGATAGTTGAAAATGCCTTCCAGACCGCTAGAGGACGCGGCTTGCTTACGTAATATTGACCAACGCACTAAATGTAGTGTATTATTTGTAAATGCAGCTTATCAAACTTTTGTTATCACTCAAGACTGACTTCCTGCGATTTCCATCTTAATCAATCATGTGAATGAGAAAGAATAAAAAATGTAATATTACGTTCTTTGGAGTGCAAACGCTTCTACATTATATCTGGAGGACATTATTAGATTTATAGTAAAACCAAGACTGAAAATCTCGCCAACAAGACTAAATCTCTGTATGGTTTCCAGATAGAGATGGTTCCGGTTGTTACAACACAATAGTGAGGAAGTAGTTGAATCCTTGAGCCAAATGGTTGCCCTGCATATAAGGGCCTTTACATCACCTGGCACCACATGATTTGTAGACTGAAAATGCACCTTGTTGACTGAAAGTGACGTTTAAAATGCGTACAAAGCCCGATTCATTAGTGTATCCATTATTTTTAATATAATTTTTTTTTTAAATGTTATCCCCTTTTCTCTCAATATGGAATGCCCAATTCCCACTAATTAGTAGATACTTGTGGTTGCGCGGTTACTCACCTCAATCAAGGTGGAGGAGGACAAGCCTCAGTTGCCTCCGCATCTTATCACGTGGCTCACTGTGCAAGATAACACGGAGACTCGCAGCACAGGAGGCTCATGCTACTCTCTGCGATCCACGTACAACTTACCACGCACCCCATTGAGTGTGAGAACAACTAATCGCGACCACGAGGAGGTTACCCCATGTGACTCTACCCTCCCTAGCAACCAGGCCAATTTGATTGCTTAGGAGACCTGGCTGGAGTCACACAGTACACCCTGGATTCTAACTCGTGACCCTATTCTACAAAATCATCTCAAATCACTCCCATGCTTCAAAGACTGCATTCTACAAAGGCTGCCCATCTCATACTACATTCAATATAAAATAATCATCACATTTAAAGCTCCAGATGGTCTTCCTCTGTACATTACTGATCTCCATCCCTACTCCCCAGCCCCCTCAGGTCTTCTGACTCTGGTGTACTGATTACCCTATGTTACAAGTTGACATCACTGGGTGGTAGGGCTTTAAGCATTACTGCTCCAACATAGTGGAACTCCCTCACACAATCTCTTCGTGACATCACCACCATTCATAAATTCAGTACACACCTCAAAACAGATCTCTGCACACTAAGTTACTTTTATTTTGAATGTATCTGCTCTCCTTCTCAGATGTTGTATGTTCCTGTCTGTTGTTTTGCTATTGTATGCTCCATTGTAGTATGTTTTTGTTTAGGATATTTCTTCTTTTGTCCTAGATTTGTAAAGTGACCTTGAGTTTGTAGAAAGGTGCTATATAAAAAACACGTATTATTATTGTACTGTTCTGTTTCATTGGTAGTTGAAGTGTGTGGAGGTGTCATTATTTGTCTCCCTAATCCTAATGACTGAGTACTGTCATGTTTGACCTGCAATGTTTTCTGTAAACATGCATCTGAACTCCTTTTTGTAATTCTATGATGAGTGGATAAAAATAATTATTTAAAATGTCTGTGTGTGCATGCATGTAGTCTTAAATTTGTCTGATGATGAGGAACACAAGTCCTTCAACTCAAATAACTCTGATACTTGCTCATGAATGATACTTACTCAAACTTCACCACCTGCTTGATTTCTGGTTTGACATATCCATCCCCCACTGCTTTAGCTGGATAAACAACAGTTAAAATATTCATGAGAAACTGTTACATACAACTAAAAAAATAATTACACAGGTCAACAAGTTAGACTTCCTGATTTATAGAAGCCTGACCTTAAACCCCAGAGCTAAAGAAAGTCTTATTCATGTAAACAAATCATTTATTCTGCTAAATGATGCTAGTATGATGCAGAGTAGAATACTGTGTTAGCGTACAGTTTGGCGGCGTGCAGTATCGTGAAAACACTTCCTCTTTAGGCTGGTTTGGATAGAGGAAGAGCAGATGATTGATATCACTGATGCGGTCAGCGAGTGAGCGAATGCTGAAGTCTTTAGTGGTGAAGGGCATCAGATTCCACACCATCCGCTCACCTGCACAAACACACACTCACATTAATAGCAATAATCACACGGTAGGCATTGTTGTAGCACCCAGACCTACTGTCTATTCGACAACTGAAAATATCTCTTCATTTTTTTATATAATATTTTTGGATGGCACAAAATAAGAATTCATCCCAAAAGTGTATATTGGGGCTTTGTGCAGGCCAGCCAAGTTCTTTTACACCAGATGCAGTAAAATATTTCTTTATGTACCTTGCTGTGTCTTTTACACCAGATGCAGTTAAATATTTCTTTATGGACCTCGCGGTTTGTTCAAGCATTGTCATGCTTGAACAGAAAATGCCCATTCCTAAACTGTTGCCACAAAGTTGGAAGCACACAATTCCTTCGAATGCCACTGTATGCTGTAGCATTAAGGTTTGTCTTGACTTAATGGAAAAGCCAAATATTTTAATAAAAAAGGGGATGTCCACAAACCTTTGACCACATAATGACTATTAAGGATGTCAAAAAATAATCAAATTGTATCTTATCATTTAATAAAATGCTCTCGATTTAGTACGATACGATTGTTCAATACATACAGTGCATTCGGAAAGTATGCTGCCACCACCATGCTTTACTGTAGAGATGGTATTGGCCAGGTAATGAGTGGTGCCTGGTTTCCTCCAGACATGATACTTGCCATTCAGGCCAAAGAGATCAATCTTTGTTTCATCAGACCAGAGAATTTTGTTTCTCATGGTCTGAGAGTCCTTCAGGTGCCTTTTGGCAAACTCCAGACGGGCTATCATGTGCCTTTTTACTGAGGAGTGGCTTCCGTCTGGTCACTCTACCATACAGGCCTGATTGGTGGAGTGCTGCAGAGATGGTTGTTCTTCTGGAAGGTTTCCTCTCTCCACAGAGAAATGCTGGAGTTCTGTCAGAGTGACCATCAGGTTCTTGGTCACCTCCCTGACTAAGGCCCTTCTCCCCCGATCGTTCAGTTTGGCCAGGCGGCCAGCTCTAGGAAGAGTCCTGGTGGTTCCAAGCTTCTTCCATTTACAGATGATGGAGGTCACTGTGCTCATTGGGACCTTCAATGCTGCCGAAATTTGTCTGTACCCTTCCCCAGATCTGTGCCTCGATACAATCCTGCCTCTGAGGTCTACAGACAATTCCTTAGACTTCATGGCTTGGTTTGTGCTCTGACATGCACTGTTAACTGTGGGACCTTATATAGACAGGTGTGTGCCTTAGATAAATCTACTCAGCCAATCGTGTGGCAGCAGTGCAATGCATAAAATCACGCAGATATGGGTCAGGAGCTTCAGATGATGTTCACATCAACCATCAGAATGGGGAAGAAATGTGACCTCAGTGATTTCGACAGTAGCATGATTGTTGGTGCTAGACGGGCTAGCTTGAGTATTTCTGTAACTGCTGATCTCCTGGCATTTTCACACACAAAAGTATCTAGAGTTTACTCAGAATAGTGCCAAAAACAAAAAACATCCAGTGAGCTGCAGTTCTGCGGACAGAAATGCCTTGTTGATGAGAGGTCAACATAGAATGGCCAGATTGGTTCGAGCTGACAGAAAGGCTACGGTAAGTCAGATAACCACTCAAGCTGTAGTGAGCAGAATAGCATCTCAGAATGCACAACATGTCGAACCTTGAGGTGGATGGGCTACAACAGCAGAAGACCACTTTATTAGAACCATAGTGTTCCTAATAAAGTGCTCAGTGAGTGTATGTATATATATATATATATATATATATATATATATATATATATATATATATATATATTGTAAAGGGATCAATGGAAAGGAGGAGGCAAGAACCGGCTTGACGATATAAATATTGGTTTAATGATAAACTTAAAAGGCAACATAAACGCACACACGACGGACATGTCCGTAAACGACCTCTCTCTCCCACACGATCCCCTGCAGTCGACCTTTATCCCTCACGGAGGCATAATTAGCCTAATACGGGACCGGGGTGTGCGGGGTTCAATTACATTTTTAGTTCGGTTTAATTCCTAATTAAACAAATTATGCAGAAGACAATCTAATGGGGTTGTGTATTAGGAACTGGGTTGTTTATATTTTTTTGTAATACATTTTTTTTATTCACTGCCATCTCACTTGACGCATAAAAGGCATTTGATATGGTAGAATGGGATTATCTTTTTAAGATTTTTGAAATATATGGGTTCAGGAAAAATTTTATGGATTAAGTTACTATATAGACACCCAGTAGCTGCGGTACACACAAATGGATTCATTTCAGATTATTTTACTCTGGATAGGGGCACCCGGCATGATTGCCCTCTTTCCATATTATTGTTCTGTCTTGGCCTGGAATCATTAGCAGCCATGATAAGAAAGGAGGATGATTTTCCAGGGGTGATGGCAGGAGGTGTAGCGCATAAGCTTTTACTTTACGCAGATTATATTTTATTGTTGGTCTCCGACCCTACTTGATCTATGCCTTGCCTCCACAGAATGATCAATTCCTTTTTTACATTTTCAGGATACAGAGTTAATTGGTCTAAATCCGAAGCTGCTCAGTAATGGCTCTTCAGTCAGGCGCCTTTCAATGGCCAAAAAAGGGCATTAAATATTTGGGTATTTTATTCCCAGTTAATTATGACCCTTTAATAAAAAGGTTTGAGCGATGTGGGCATTGTTACATTTATCTGTGATTGGGAAGGTTCTTGTTATTAAAATGAATTGTATTCCAAAATGTAACTACCTGCTACAATTTCTCCATGTAGATGTTCCCCTCTCTTTTTTCAAACAATGTGATAGCATAGTGAAGTCCATCATTTGGAATGGTAAGCGTCCCATGTTTCATTTCAATAAATTACATTGGCCGGATGACAAATTTGGGCTAGGCCTACCCAAGATTTTGTTTTATTATGCGTTCGGTTTCAGACATTTGGCTCACTGGTCGCTTCCACCTGAGAGAGCCCCTCCCTGGTTTCGTATTGAAAAGGAAGTCCTTGCCACTATTCGCCATTGCAAAGCCTTTCGATCAAACTAACCCGAGAAGTTAAGTCACATCCCATTATCTCGAATTCGCACGCGGTATGGGCAAAAGTGTCCAGAGTGTTTAATTAGGACATTTATTTAAATGTTGCTTCGAGCATATTGCTGAATCCAAAGTTATGTATTAATAAGTCCCCTTTCTGCTGGACAGAGTGGATTGTGAGGGAGGTTATTACACTCTGTGACCTACATGAGATTGGATTGTTGAGATCCTTTAAAAATTTGGTTCAACATTTTGGAATTACCAGGTCTCAATTCTTTAGGTATTTACAGCAGTGCCACCTACTTTGCACTATATTTGGGAGAAGGATACACCCCCCTAAAGTGGCAGATACTCTGGAAGTATTGATTACTGGTTTTGGAAAAGGCCATGAGGCATAAGTGTATTACTCCCTGCTCAGAGTCTGGGTGACAGAGCTTTCACTTCTCTCAAGAGATTATGGGAGAAAGATTTAAACTTGGAACTGGAGGAGGGAGTGTGGGCTAGGATTCTAAAAAAGTCTACATCTAGAGATGCAAGGGTGCTCCTTATACAATTAAAGATTTTACATTGATTCTATTGGACCCCCTCTAGATTGTATAGGCTTGTTCTTAAAGATACACCAACCTGCTAGTGATGCCAACCAGAAGATGGGGACACAACTCAAGTTTATTGGTGTTATGTTAAGATCAAAGAATTCTGGTTGAGGGTTCAGAGTTTTATGTGTGGGTATTGGGCACTCAAATTTCATTTTGCCCCAGACTCTGTATTTTAGGCAATGGGCTGTCATTAGTATATGGGATAAATACATAAGAAATGTGGTCCTGGCCAGTGTCAGTGAGAGATCATTCCGAGGGAACGGAAGTTGGCTGGTGTGCCCTCATTTCGGGAGTGATAAATGGAGATTATCAGGGTGGCGGCATTTGAGGAGATGTCAGATAGAAGGCTAGGCAACATGGGGGTGGTTAATATGAAGTCGGCTACCAACAGAACAACTGACTTAGGAACATCTGTTTGAAAAAGCTTTGGAATAATTTCTTTGTTTGCTCTATTGGCAAGAAGTCAACAGTGGGGATTACTTGTATTGTCCACCGTTACGGTCCAGCTGCAATAAACGTCCAGAAACAGAGTGCAATGAATTACATAAACGATAGCATTATTATGCTAACAAGTGTGGTACTTGTTAAAGTTGCGTGTTTGTTCATTTCTATTCTGCATCTTTTTTTTTTGTGTGAAAGCCTCACGTTTTGAAATGGCATTATTACTGAGAATAAAAAGCAAAAGTGTTTATCCTGAACTGTCTGTGAGTAGTGACGATGTTTTCAACTGTTTTCATGATGTGATGCTAAATGAATAAATTCTACAGTGGAAGACCATAATTATTAGATGAGACATGTAAAGTAGTGATATGTTTTATCATGTTTGAAATTACCTGAACTCTGATTTTCCTCTTTACTGCCTGCAACTGAATTTCTTTTGAGTGTCTTTGCAAAATGTGCAAAAGGTGATTTGGAAAACAGTGTGGACATTAATTCAGTATCAATTAAATTTATTTGTACAGCTAGTGCCTTTAATAATATGTAATGTTTTATAGTTGCTTTACAAAGAACTTGTGTGTATAATGTATGTCCAAATAAATATGATTATTTGTATTGCATGTAGTTCTTTTTGTATGGTATAGTTCATTGTGTGACTGCGAACACATTGTTATGTCCAACACAATAACAATAAATTCAATCCATCAACAGGACCAGTTGTTCAGTCAACACTAAAGCATTGCATCCTGCTGTCTGGACCTCACCTATACCTGAAGTATATAATCTCGGTACAACAAACTCTTCAGGTTCTTACTAGACTCAATGCATGCTTTAAAATAACAATTATCTACAGTTCTCAAAACATGTCCATCTTTATAGCTGTGAAGGTGCTAATAAGCTGCATAACTTTTCAGGTTAGTATGCTCAGGTTCTTCCATCGATGGATAAATACTCAACAAAACAACTAAAATGTTTCTATTTGTGATATTTGGCCCTCATCCTCAAACTCATAACAACTAACAGATAGGTGGGGAAGAACAATATCGCCTCACTATAATTCTGTGAACATTTGTTCTGAAGTTTCTGTCATTTTTAATGCTGCGTTAGTACATAACATAACAATTGTGTGCGCTTATCTGGAAGTTCCGCCCACATCGCCAGCAAAGTGTCATGGGAATATTGAGGATAAAGTTCTCACTTAAATTAGGTCACGCAAAATCCTTATTTAGCAATTAGTCAATGCTTTATTATGAACTATATATTAAGTAATAATGACTTTAATAGTAAGTGATACTAAAACAGTAATAAATACATTAATTAGGTTTAAATGTAAAACAAATTAATTACATATATAATGTATTATTTACTATGAATTAATGCCTTGTTCATGTTATAAAACTTAATCAAACTGCCTATAAATGAACTAATAAACAATAATAAATCATTTGCAACATTGCAAAATGTATAAATGATCAATTGACTATAAACTAATGCTTTACAAATTCTTTATAAATACATTATACCGTGTAGTTATTATAAAGTGTTACCCGAACTTCGCACACATGTTCTTGACTCACAGAACCAAGCGAACAGATGAGTTTGGGGCCATTCATACAGAATGTATTTTTGCATGCCTCAGCTCTGTTTTTCCATTGTTTTCCTATGTAAACACATGCTGGATGAATGTATTTGACTGTTGCATCATGACTTGCTGTTTCTTCAGCATCTCTTTCACTGCCTAGTAGGTGGGAATATGCACGAAGAATGCAAAAATCCAAAAACAGAAGAATGCAAAAGTTAAAGTGGAGATTGATAGTAAAAAAAGTTACATATCTATCTGTTTCTCACCCACACATCTCATATCACTTCAAAAGACATGGATTTAACCACTGGAGTCGTGTGGACTGCTTTTATGCTGCCTTTATATGCTTTTGGAGCTTAAATACTTTGGTATCCATTTACTTGCATTGCGGGATCTACAGAGCTGAAATATTCTTCTAAAAAACTTTGTGTTCAGCAGAAGAAAGTCATGCCCATTTGGCATGGCATGAGGGTCAGTAAATGATAAGGCATGATTGTCTTTAAAGCTGCTTTGAAACAATGTGTATTGTGAAAAGTGCTATACAAAAAAAATTATATGCAATTTTTATGCAAAACTTCAAGAAAAATTTCACGAGTTCATGTGAGTTTTTCTCATTACAAACTGTTGTAAAATGCAGTGTTGTTGTTAAAATGACTAATATAAAGCTTTTTGTTGCCAATGTCAGAAACAGTAGATTTAAAATACATTTAATTTTATTTTTGTGACACTTATTTTAATTAAATCATTTTGTATCATGAGGCTACTATAACATTGCAGAGCAATACAGTATATATAGTGTATACATTGTTATTTGTATTGTTAACCTCCAGTAATGAATGTTTTCTACCTGCTTTGTTTGGGTTCTCTGCCACCCATGCAATTGTGATGCCCCCGATCTCAGAGTCACTGAAGCGGAGCAGAAACGTGCCATTGGGTTTAGACATCAACATGTCCTGGGCCTGCTGTTTGTTCAGAAAACCTATAATCGCTCTGCAAATTAAAATATGACAGTTCATCAAATTCATTCATTTTACAAATTAGTTCTCATTCATTTTATTACTCAATATTCCAGAGAGATATTATCAATATCTGACCAATCATCATTCCAGAGATCTTAAAAATCATGACCCATTATTCCAGAGATGTTTAAAAAGCCATCATTTCTTTTCAATTTATTTTTACAAAAAACATATGGGTTAAATACCTCTCGCCCCACCCAAATGCCACAGAAAATGACAAAAATGCACCAGAAATTAAAAAATGTGGGTTCAATAATGGCCCCTGTAGTCAATTCCTCTATTTTTTTATGTTACATTTACTGTAAAAGCACACAACCAAAGCATAGTGACAAGCCAATTATTTAAAATGTATTCAAAGAGTGCTTTTATGTTCTATGATCTCTTGTACAACATTAGTTTTTGAAATTAATTTGACATTATAGGTAACAGACATGATTGTTCAGATGAGAATATATTGATTTCATTGATCTATGAATTATTGATTAAATAAACAATGCTGTTTGGTGACACTAATGGTGCAAAAATAGCACACATCACCTAAAGGGCACCTAGAGACAAGCGGTTCGCTGCATTAGAGAATGCAGCAAATTCATTGATTTTAATGGGGAACTTGAGTGAGAAAAATGGGTTTTGCGGAAGTGACACTCCCATCATGCAACCAAAAATTCAAGGCCTGCTTAAAAGTAGGCGAGAGTAGATGGCTGCAGTCAAGAGAAGGATCCAAATAGAGCTGTCATTTTAGACAATTAGCAATTTGTTTAGTGGATCAGCAGCCTACAATAGCAAAGGCAGATATTGTGTTCTTTGTGGCTAATGAAGTGTATGCAGTTTAAATCCTGATCCTTTTACATGAGGATTGATATGATGAAAAGTAACCCAATGTTAATTAATTCACATATAATAACTTTTTTTAATAATGAATTAAATAATTATTTAGTTGTAGAAATAATATTAAAATCAAATATCCATACAGACATTGCACTGTCAAAGTATAGGGAAAAATTTTTTATGTGCATGAATAAATCTTAAAGGGGTCATGACATGAGGAATCCAATTTTCCTTGATCTTTTGACATATACAGTGCATCTGGAAAGTATTCACAGCGCTTCACTTTATCCACATTTTGTTGTTACAGCCTTATTCCAAAATAGATTAAATTCATTATTTTCCTCAAAATTCTACAAACAATACCCCATAATGACAATGTGAAATACGTGACTAAGACTACGGCCCTTTTCCCCCGATTGCACAGTTTGGCCAGGCGGCCAGCTCTAGGAAGTGTCCTGGTGGTTCCAAACTTCTTCCATTTACGGATGATGGAGGTCACTGTGCTCATTAGGACCTTCAATGCTGCAGACATTTTTCTCTACCCTTCCCCAGATCTGTGCCTCGATACAATTCTGTCTCGGAGGTCTACAGACAATTCCTTGGACTTCATGGCTTGGTTTGTGCTCTGACATGCACTGTTAACTGTGGGACCTTAAAAGACAGGTGTGTGTGCCTTTCCAAATCATGTCCAATCAACTAAATTTACCACAGGTGGACTCCAATCAAGTTGTAGAAACATCAAGGATGATCAGTGGAAACAGGATACACCTGAGCACAATTTTGAGTGTCATGGCAAAGGACCTTAAAAGACAGGTGTGTGTGCCTTTCCAAATCATGTCCAATCAACTGAATTTACCACAGGTGGACTCCAATCAAGTTGCAGAAACATCTCAAGGATGATCAGTGGAAACAGGATACACCTGAGCACAATTTTGAGTGTCATGGCAAAGGCTGTGAATACTTACGTACATGTGATTGTTTCGTTTTTTAATTTTAATAAATTTGCAAAGATTTCAAACAAACTTTTTTCACAATGTCATTATGGGGTATTGTTTGTAGAATTATGAGGAAAATAATGAATTTAATACATTTTGGAATAAGACTGTAACATATCAAAATGTGGAAAAAGTGAAGCGCTGTGAATACTTTCCAGATGCACTGTATGTGATCATAGTACTATAAAAACAATGTAAGTTTCAGGACTGAAAACTTACTCAATAGAAAAAGAGCATTTATTTAAACCAAGCAGCAAAACCTCCTCGTTCGGAATTTGTGAAACGAATTTGAGGCGAGGGCATGGTTGAGTGTTCATCTGGAAAGGGAGTAAGCAGTAAGGGTTCTCACCTGAGATGAATTGCTTGTTTGTGTTCACAGTGAGAGATGGAGGAAATAAAAGGTCCAGTCCTCAGAGTGTGGGAGAGAGCTTCACACACCCCGAGAGAGTGCTGTTCGAATGAACACTGTTTTAGTGTTTGCCACTGGAAAGCATGCTTGAGTGTTGACTGCTGGAAAGCATTGTTGAAGTTTTTGTAAAATAAATAATGAGTTGGCCATCTCCTGCTTCCTCATTCCATTGAACGGTTACATTGGTGCCGAAAGCCGGGATAATGAGGAAGAGGGGTACGCTACCATAGAGTTTTCGACACTGAAGGGAGTCTTCAGGTCCCTGGCCAGCATCCACTAGGCCCTCCTTGACCTATGCATGGAGCAGCAGCAGCATTTCGATGCACTCCTGGCCCAGGAGGATGACAGGTGGGTGCTGCGGAGCCTAGTACTCCAGGAGGGGGCGGCCACTGGCCTTTTCCCAGCAACAGCGAACCCTCACAAGTTGCTCACAAAGATGGGGCCACACACGGCCCTGAGATGGCCGCAGGAGCAATGGGCGGTACATCTTCTGCCACTGTTGACTGGGGAAGCCCAGATCGCATCACAACAACTTCTGGTCACCGACCTCCTGGACTACGTGTTGTTGAAGTCCATCCTGCATCGGCCGCAGCCCAGAAGAACACCGCCAGCACTTCCGCTCTTAAATGCTGAGTGAGGTCAGCCGCCCATTTGAGGGTGCTTATTAGGGAGTACAGTGATGGAACATTCCCCAGAGACCGGCTCCTCGATTCATGAGGATTCCTTGCTCCAACAAACCCCATCTCATTCCAGGTGAGGAAACGCACCACCACAGGTGTAGGGGCCGAGATCAGTGCACTGCAATAGAGGTGGGGGCATTGATCCGGTTCCCCGACACTCCAGAAAGCAGGGAGTACCAGATACCAGTGAGTGTTTAGGGGGGGGTACATACTAAGCCTTGGTGGATTCAGGTTGTAATGAAACCTACATTCATCAATGTTTGGTTCAAAATGGGGCATTGGATGTAAATAAATGAGTAAGGTGTGTGCACGGGGATATTCATGATTATCTTGTAGTGAACTTCACGATAATGTTCTGGGGACAAAAGGCAGTGGCAGTGATAATATCGAGGCAGTGGTTAGTCCTCGCCTCACCCACCCACTAATTTTGGGAACTAATTGGCCGGCTTTTCAATTATTATTGAAGTGATTGTGTGTGGATGGGTCCTGTAAGAAAGTCGTTGTGGGATGTGCGAAGTGCTGGCTGGGGAGGCGTGGCCCGGGCCGTCTGCTCCATGTCAGGCTGTCACCGGGGAGTCACTCTCACATCCATATTTTGAATTGTAAAAGACTAAGTCATCTCATGGCCCATTTATTTTGACCGGGCATTCACTAGGATGTTCGCCGGTGGTGTACAGCATGCCGTGAATGTCAGCTGGTGAATCCACTGGCTGCTTCAAAAGCACCCCTTCGAACGAATTAGTATGAACCTCCAGTCCTCAGTGTGTGTGAGAGAGAGAGAGAGAGAGAGAGAGAGCTTCAAACACCCCGAGAGAGTGCTGATCGAATGAACATTGTTTTTGAGTGTTTGCAGCTGGAAAGTGTAGTTTTAGTTTTTGTAAACTAAATAACCCCTTTGATTTGGATTCGCCGTCTCCCGCTTCCTCATTCCATTAAACTGTTACAGTGATGTCACAAGGACAAAATAGAAAAGGGTGAATATGACTGCCTCTTGAGCAAAGACATCAATATAATTTTTTTGTCATTGCACCCTTGGCACCGCTTCACACAGGTGAAGAGGAGAGAGACATGCCTGTCATGGGAGATTCATCCAAAGTTGACACACAGGACACCTTCATTTGCATCGTTGCAATTCATCTGGATTTAAATGTTTTTCCACATAAACGTGCACTAGACGAAAGGCTTTGACCACTGTCATACATCTTGCACCACTTTTAAAAGATGCAATGTTAAGTTATAACTCTAAAACGGAGACCCCTATTGGGTTTCATTCAGCTGCGCTGTCTTGCTGTTGTGCTGTTTTTAAAGCATACTGGAATGTTTTTGCACCATCTGTGCTATTTTTAATTGTTAGTTATTTGTAAACATGAATTAAATGGATACCTTTGATCATTTTGATGTGTTTAAGAGCGGTACAAGCACGGCTTTTCTTGACTGTTTGATAGTTTGTGGTGCTACTTGAGCGAACAGTTTAATATATTCAGATGAAATATTTTGGATTTGGGTTATTCCTGAAATTTAGTTTTATTAATGTTTTGGTCTTTTGGAGTTTGTTCAAAAAATATGTATGTTTCTTCTGATTGCGTTTCAAAAAATTTCAGTTAACACAACCCCTGATCTGAACCATTATGACACATCATTCCAATGAGATCTTATAAACCATTACCCATCATTCCAGTGAGACTTCATATGTTTCTTCATGAGTTCGATGACTCCATCAAACCACTGCCAGAATGTGAAGTTCCGGCCGGGCAAACTCTCCTGTCCACACAACAACAAACACAGGGTTGCTGCAGAGTTTTTAAAATGAAAGACTTCTCAAGACCTGAATGAATAAAATTAATACCGTATCCCCATACCAAAACAAACCCAAACAATCTAAAAAAAAACACACACAAATCTAAACAGGCAAGGGCACATATTCAACATGGCTATATGATTGCTTAACAGTAAAACAGTGTAGGATATATGCAAAGAAAATTAATCAGCCAATAGTTTTTAAAATGAGTAGCCTATTTTAAATGTACTTAAGTCTTTCCTTTCTGTGATGGGGAGGACTAGACAGAGGCTACAAGAGTCCAAACTGAATTAATATATACCAATAACCAGGAAAAAAAAAAAAAAAGGTTTGTTTTCATAGCCTGGAACTTTTAACTTCAAAGAAATACACCAGGGTCATTATCACATTAGGCCATATCACGATTCCTGTCATTCCCCCCACATATTTAAAACTTATTTAAATGATTATTAAGACATATGTTGTATCATTTAAGACATTTTAAGACTTAAGGATCCGTGAGACCCCTAAAACACTGTAAACTTTAGAAAGTTTTTTGATTGTCAATGTGTTCAACAAAGATTGATTTCTGAATTAATCTTTCAGTCTTCTTTACAAACCAGATCATTGAAAAGAATCAAAGGCTTTGTTTATGAATTGTATGTCACTGCTGCACACCAGAATTAGCCAAACAACTGTCCTGACCAACAGCAGAGGTGATAACGTCAGTTTGTGGTGATAACAGCACAGATGTACAGATACAGACAGAACAGCACTGGTTGTGTACAGGCTAGTTTGAGTGTTAATGATGGTTACCCTGTTGAATTGAGACCAAGTGATGTTCAATTTGCAGTAGTCTTCAGGGTTGTTGCTGGAGCTGCAGAAGGCTTTCTGAGCAAGGAACACCAGATTATCTTCTGACAGTCCTCGTTCACTTTGAACTTCACATTTATACTTCATGTTCAGAGTTTCGCACAGCTGCGGCCACAACACCTTATCAGGCACCACAAATGGCACACGACCCTGTGATGACATCATGAAGAACATTATTGAATTTATTTTTGCAGTGAAAGTTGTAGGCAGACACCAAACCAGAAATAATATCAAGCACATAACTTTTTACATTGTATTTTGGTTAAAGTTAGGTTACATACAGTGTTTTTGTACATACATTCCAGAAACCACACCATAGATAATACTAATTATGTAACCAATATATGATGCGGTTTACATATTTAGATTACAAAAAATTAAGTTACATTTTAGGTACAAATAAATTAAACACACAAAAAAACTAACTTGTATGGTTTCACTAAGAACCCCTTAAAACAGCATTGTAATGTATTTAACCATTAAAAGAAAAACAGACTGAAGAATGACAGCGAATACTTCATTTTACGCAACCAAATTAAATGTACTAAATAAAAGAATGGCCTTTGATCTAATCTATTTAATAAATTCTAAAAGGGGTGTGTAAACTTATGCACTCAACTGTATATCAATATATAAAACATCTATTTGTTGCGTTAAAAAAAGGCTTTGAATTAAACCTGACCTGTTGTATTAAGGACAGAGTAAAAAAGAGTCAAAGCCTTTACAATGTAGTTAGTACAATTAGGATAGTATTAAAATTATGATCCTCTTTACTGATGGTGGGTAAAAGATACTATTGATAATTTATCAGATGAGGGCAGTACATTTTTATAAAATATGCAAATACATAAATTATGTGATCACTAACTGGCTCAGAGAATGCATTGTCCCAGAGTACTGTCGCTGTAGCGTTGTTGTCTTGACTTCCATGAACGATAACCACAACAGGCAGGGATAATGTCTGTGCAGAGCCAAAATAAAGATATAAATACAGAATATTAAATACAGAATACAAAATCTAACCCAATAAAACTAACATATATGTAAATGCAATAGTTTCTAATGCATTTTACAATTTAACACCTTATTGACAAAAAGGAAAAAAAATATTCATGTCAAACAAGATTTCTGTTTTAGTTTAAAATTTCACCTTGACGTGAAAGACAAGTTCATTTCCCCCCACGCTAAACTGCGACTCAAACAGAACTGTAAACTTTTCTTCAGTCACTGACTCTGCCCCACGCCGGTCTGAACGTTTTATGCGCTTAAGAGACTGCAAACGACAGAAGAAATTCAAGTAAGTTACAATATACAATTATTTTGTTGTATATGTGAACACACTGAATGTTTAACTTGTAGTGTTTACCATCGTTCTGAAGTGTGCGCTCAGTGTTCCTGTGGTTTGGTGGTACTCCATCACACAGTTGTTATTCAAAATCTCTCCACTGCTGTCACTTCAACACAACAAACAGAACAGAAAAACTTTTCATATTTTTCTTTTCAGAAAAAGCTATATCTATATTTCTCTTAAGAATCATTCAAAAGCATCAAATGACTAACCCTGGGTCTTAAAGGAATAGTTCACTAAAAATGTTTGCACGTGCACTTTATATAGGTATATATAGGTTTTTTATATAGGTATTTTATTTCGTTGTGTTGTCTCATGTGGTCCTGTGTTGGTCCTTTGTTGTTTTTATGTAGCACCATGGTCCTGGAGGAACGTTGTCTCGTTTTGCTGTGTACTGTACTAACTGTATATGGTTGAAACGACAATAAAAACCACTTGACTTGAAAAAAAGGAATATTCTCTAATCATTTTCTCACCCTCATGCCATCCCAGATGTGTTTGAATTTCTTTCTTCTGCAGAACACAAATGAAGATTTCTAGAAGAATATTTCAGCTCTGTAGGCACATCTAATGCAAATAAATGGATACTAAAATGTTTAAGCTTCAAAAGCTTATAAGGCAGCATAAAAGTAATCCATACAACTCCAGTGGCTAAATCCATATCTTCAGAAGCGATATAATAGGTGTGGGTGAGAAACAGATCAATATACAAGTCCTTTTTTTTACTTTTACTTTACTTTAACCAATCTCCACTTTCACATTCTTGTTTTGTTTGCGGAGATTCTTATTCTTTGTGAATATCGCCACCTACTGGGCAGGCAGGATAATTTATAGTAAACAAAGACTTAAATATTGATCTGTTTCTTGCCCACACCATTTATATCAATTCTGAATAGATTTAACCACTGGATTCTTATGGATTACTTATGGATCAAATTTTTGCTGAAATATTCTTCTAGAAATCTTGTTTGTTTGTTGTATTCAGCAGAAGAAACATACATATCTGGTATGGCATGAGGGTGAGTAAATTATGAGAGAATTATCATTTTTGTGTCAACTATTTCTTTAAGCAGGTGTGATGTCCTAACCAACCGAAAACCTTACGAGCAATGCACAAACATAAATGTTTTTTGGTTGCTTGATCTCTACTTCGATAGTGTCATATTGGGTAGCTCCCCCATTAATAAATCTTATTGGTCTAAAATCCTGCTTTACATAACTGTACCTCAAACATTAAATATGTTCTGATTAGCTGCTAGATGCTTTGTGGAAGCATATTCAGTGTGGACACTGAGAACGCAGTGTTCCATCTGATTAGAACACGGACTACATTTTCATGGACAACAGAAAGCGGCTTATTGTGAGAAAGCAGCGTTCCCGTTAACATGCACTAGATAAGTGGTGTACTCTTTACTCCCATATACGTGTAGCTCAGTCATTAAACAGCTTTCGCCGCAGCAACATTTCCCCATGGATGATTGTGAAAATAACAAACATGGTATCAGAGGAAGACTTCACTATTTGGTTCTCTGTTACTTCACTTTATTTCTAGATATTCCAGAGTTGTTGCTGTGTTGTTTCCTTACCTTTCTATCGTGACCTGCAGCAAAATTGAGCTTCAATAGTGGGGTTTCCCTCTAATGTAAAACTCTGGGATTCCCTCAATGTACAAGCGCATTTACGTGAACATGAGTGACCGTCAATATTTTACGGTGGTGTTTCTAAATGGGTATTTATACTGTGCTTTTCCCACTGTTCTCCAAGAAATGTTTTGTTTACTTATTGTTGGGCTCCATCCTCAGAAGTTTGTTATTTGGTCTGTTCCAAACACATGCGCACAATTCTAAAACCTGTTAGAATGGCGCATATGTGTTTACATGGCCACATAAGCAACTTTCTCTGGGAGAAACCTAGCGGTATTAAACTGCTTTCTCTTAAATGGCATAAGTAAATCGGCATTCTCGCTTACATGACATTTCAGAACGTCGCTTTCTGCAAAAACCCTGGAATAAACCGGTTTCTTAAGTGCATGTAAATGTGGTTGCAGTGTCAATTTTTTTTTTAATAGAGTGAGCACATTGTAATCTTACTTGCGAGTGTTCTCGTTCTTCAATAAGGCCTTGGCCTGC
The DNA here is from genome assembly GCF_025860055.1 of Xyrauchen texanus. Taxonomy (NCBI): domain Eukaryota; kingdom Metazoa; phylum Chordata; class Actinopteri; order Cypriniformes; family Catostomidae; genus Xyrauchen; species Xyrauchen texanus. The sequence goes on along the minus strand of NC_068308.1, from coordinate 4,989,263 downwards.
TGTTCACTGATGATTGTGGCTTTAACCTGTGGAGGATTCATGTGCACGTTCAGTTTCCCTCCGACCAGCAAACGCACTGTCGCTGAAAACTTGGTCTGCGTCTTGAGCACTTGAGGAGGCTGTTTCTCAATAATGAACGTGCTGCAGAGACAACGAGACAATGCTGAAAACATCATGCCTCTGAGACAACACACACTAGCATGTGACAGTACTGACAGTAGAATGTGTGTACAGTAATTACGTATGTGGCGGTAGTGGTATGAGTGATGGTAATGAGTGTAGTGATGTGTGTATAGGCATATTCAGACAGTAATTGTTTACATGGAGACTTAAGGTAATTCCTGCATTTAAAGGTGTAAGAGTCAGTGATTTTATTGATGTCCAAATCTAAAAGGTCAGTATTTTTCTCCCACCAACAGCGTGAAAATTCCCGGCTGAATTACCTACTGTTTTTTTGACAAATACCAAGGTTGAATGGTTATTTAAATTCTGTCCAAATCCACATCTCTGAGTTTAAAATTAGGAATTAGGGATGCCCCAATACCATTTTGTTTTAGGAGTACCGATACTTTTTTGTACTCCTTGATATATAGAGTACAATTCCATTTATTTATTTTTTCTGACAGTCCTAACCCTATCTCCATATCAACATTAATTTAAATGTTATCATCAAAATGGTGTTCAAATAAATAAATTCATTAAAACTTGATTCAAATGAAAGTATATTTTCAACATGACATTGTATTATTTTTATCAAATGAAGTGATTTTATACAGAACCTTACAGTACAATCCTAAATACAGCATTGGAGTTAAATTGTGTCAAATAAAGTGTTGTATATACATTTATATTAAAAGTAAATTCTCAGATTTACCTTCTACATGAGTGTTATAAATTTGGTGATTAAAAGTTAACCATTTAAGAAAAAAGTGACCATCCCCACTTTGTAAGTTTCAGCATACTGTTGCAACAGTGCATACACATTTCTAATTTCTTTTTTTATAATTATTGAGATTGGGACTGCAGAGAACCTTTCTACACTGATTTGGTTCCGAACAGGTGAACGGCCTAGGACTAGTTCAGATAGCTGGTAAAAGTTGATTGGTCAATGGCAACCAGGTTTTTTCAAGGTATGCAGATTTCCTCATATACCTAGTTGGAACCTTGGACAAACACACTGCATGCAACATTTCAAGTCATTCAGACCAACAGTTCCATAGTTAGAGCCATTTGTAGAATGTTTATTATTATTATAGTGCCACTGTGTTTTAGGTTCCATCCACAATATTTCATTGGCCATGTGAAAAATGAAGTTCAATGTTCAGATGTTTTTGATAATTATTGATGTAGGGACTCCAAAGAATCTTTCTAAACTGGTTTCATTTTGATCAGACGAAAAACCTAGGACTAGGTGTTCATGGTAAGGAGACCTATCTAGCTACATGAATTACTAGAGTATTTTTTAAACACTGTGAAACACATTTCTGTGCTCAAAAATTTGATAGTGCCTACCAGTGGCCAAATGTCTGTGACCCAGACTTGAATAAGTTTTGTTTCAATCAACCATTGCTAACCTTGTCTAAAAGCATCTGATTATTATTTTGCTGATGGTGGCCAAATTCTTTTTAGATATGCAAATGTTCTCTTTGGTATTGATGGGGTGCTGGACAAAGAAGCTACACACAAATAAATCGTCAGTGTCATAGAAAGAGACATTTTCATGTTTCTTCAATTTATAATGGCACCAAGCAGTCAATCGCTGCTTTGTGTCCTAAGAATGATCCCCTACATTAGTATGTCAAGTTTGGTGTACACATATATATATATATATTCGTTCAAACGTTATAGCCATTTAAGTAATATTGGCCCCACCTACTAAGGCTGGGCGATATGGCAAAATATATTATCACGATATTTCTTTCCATATTGATCGATATCGATATTTGTTACGATATATAATTTAATAATGCTGCCCGTTTGAAAAGTATACTGATAATGATGCCTGAAGAAACCAGAAGGTTCAATAGTTGTTGAACTATATAGTTTATTAACATAAATAAATAACAATGCAAACATTTAACTGTGCAAACATGGATTGGTTGAGAATATGTTTTGTTATAAAAGAATATTGATAAACTTTAAATCTAAATGTTAACATTTTACTTTTAGCAAACATGCTTTATCTGCCTTGACAAAACAATGCAAGTTAGCTTGCCTTGTAACTTATTTATAAAATATAAAACTAAAAGCTGTGACTACAGTACTATCACACGTTAGCATGTTGGGGAAAACTTGTGGACGGAGTAACATTAACATGGGCCCGCATTTTCATACTCTCGGTGTGGTCGCTGGGATGGTACCTTTTCAGGTGACCGAAAAGGTTTGTTGTGTTTCCCGTCTTGGTTATCACCGACCGACGGCATATTTTGCAGACCATCTATATTTGCGCGTCGTCGCTTTTCAGATATCCAAACCACTTCCATATAATTGACGTCTTGTTACCTTTTTTGTCAACAATTTCCTCAGACTTGGAAGATAGTTCGAGTTCACTTTCACCGTCGCTTTCGTGTTCATCGTTTCTTTACATTCACTTTCTTCACTGCCGGTAGCTCAAACAGTGCTCTGCTAGCAAATGGGCGTGTACTTACACGCACAAGCCAAAATCTTCTGACTGGCTGTTGTTCGTTTATTTCTGCTTTGTAATAGGCTGTTAGGTCTATCCATATCGAGTAAACATGTCAAAAGTTTATCATCGTAGTCTAAATAAATATTATCGCGATGCCATATCGAGATCGTTTTATCGCCCAGCCCTACCACCTACTACAGACATTTTGGATGGGCATGGCCACCCTGAATTGAAAATTCAATATATTTTTGAAAATTATTGATATTGGGACTCCAGGCCTTGGACTAGTTTGCAAAAGTATATCGTAAATTGCTATTAAAAAAATTAATGTCAGAAATGAAATCGGAGATAGCCACTTTGTTCGTCTTGACCCAAACCAGTGATATAAGGCACTTGAGTGTGTGACATATGGTTAAAAAGTTATGAGCATTTTGCAAATTAGATTTTTTTGATTACTGTTGCGCCACCATGTGGCCGACTGGGTCGAAACTTTGCGTACACTGTTTCAGCTGGAGTACTACAAACTCTGAAAATTTCAGGTCTCTAGGACTTACGGTTTGGTCTGCATGATCAGTTTTGTGACAGAATAATTATAATAATAATAATAATAAATATAGCTGCAAGCAGCAATGCGGATTCCTCCTCAAAATGGCAAATCATTTAAAATTGATCAGTAGAGGGTTGGGGTTAAACCCTCACAATGGATGAATCCAAAAAACACGTATTTCTGTCTGAATCCTAAACGAAACATTTTCAGTGTACAGGAAAATCCATCATACCGGACCTTATGGATCCTTGAGGCTTTTTTGGTCCCAATGAGAAATGAGGCATGTACACCAAGTTTCAGAAGAATTGGTTAAATGGCGTGGAAATGGTATCTGAAATGAGGAATGTACATTAAGTTTCAGACGAATTTGACAAATTGGGTGAAAATGCCATCAGTTTGAAAATTGGACATTTGGGCGTGGTCTGTAGCGCCCCCTAAGGGTGAATGTGGGCCATTCTTGATTTGTGGGTTCCTGTTGGCCTGTAGTATCAAAGTAGAAATTTAGAACATTTTTGAACAGAAAATGAGACTTTTGGGCATGGTCTGTAGCGCCCCCTAAAGGGCGAATGTGGGCCATTCTTGGTTTGTGGGTTCCTGTTGGTCTGTAGTATCAATGTACCAAATTAGAAAATTTTTGACTGGAAAATTAGAATTTTTGCATTTCCTGTAGCGCCTCCTATTGGCGAATGTGTTCCATTCTTGGTTTGTGTGTTCCTGTTCGCCTGTACTATCAATGTACCAAATTAGAACATTTTTGACCAGAAAATGGGAATTTTGGCGTGGCCCGTAGCGCCCCCTAGGGGCGAATGTTGGCCATTCTTGGTTTGTGGGTTCCTGTTGGCCTGTAGTATCAATGTACCAAATTAGAATTCATTTTATGCATTGTAAAAATAAGTGAATGTTAAAGGGATATTTGATCATTTCCTCACCCTCATGCAGTCCCAGATGTGTATGACTTTCTTCTGCAGAAATTGAATGAAGATGTTTAGAAGAATATCTCAGCTCTGTTGGTCCTTTCATTATAAGTAAATGAGAAGTGGTGAGAAACAGATCAATAATTAAGTCATTTTTTACTATAAATCTCTACTTTCACTTTCACAAGCGCTCTTCTCTCTTAAGAGTTCTTTTTCTGTTTTTTTTTTTTTTGGTGATTTACATAAGCATATCATCCCTCCTGAGCAGGGTGGACAATTTATAGTAAAAAAAATAAAAATACTCTATATACTACATATATTGATCTTTTTCACACCCACACCTATAATATCCCTTCTGAAAGTATGGATTAAACCACTGGAGTGTTATGGGTTACTTTTTATGTTGCATTTATGTGATTTTTGTTGATGTGAGTTCTGATCACCATTCAAGTGCATTGAAAGCCCCAACAGGGCTGAGAAAGAAAGAAATACACATCTGGGATAGAAAGAGGGTGAGTAAATGATGAGAGAAATATCTATTTGGGGTAAACTAATTTTATTTGAAAGACTATCTAGGCACATAATAACACTGCATAGCTGTGACTGTTTATAACTATTTCAAAATGTACAAGCTCACACTTTAAATGGTCAGTGCTTTGATTTTTAAATCATTAAAATAGCAACAGATCCAGTGAAAAAAATGGAGATTGAGTGATTATTTTTACATTTTACATGCCATTCAAAAATGTGGCATTCTACCACGTAAGAGAGAAATAAAAAAAACTTAAAATAATACCATTTGTACTTTTCAATTACTTCGGATGTCAATGCACTGGGCGAAGTCTAAATTGTTACTGTCTCTTTAAGAGGCTTTTATCGCATGATACGATATTCAAGGCACAGTCCAGTTTAATCTTTTGAGAACTGAGAAGTATCATTATTTACCTTCTGTGCGTGCTTGTTGCATCTGTATTCATTTCAGAGACAATGGGTGTGAGGTGATAAAATACAGACTGCGTGAATTTTGTGACGCGTTTCAGAAAGATTATCGTGTTTATTTTCTTTATTTTACAAAAGCACAAGGTTTTGTTGTTATTGTAATTGTACACAAATAAAAGGACACATTTCATAGTTCGTAATGATGTCTCGCATGTTTCTGTATGGGCAAAAATGATGCAGTATTTTATTTAAGTTGTTTCCGCTGTTTCGAGAGAAACATCTAACAGGATGTCACCTGGAATAATGCCAGAATTCAATATAATTATACAAGATTTCTTTCTCAACTGTTTGTTCACTTGACATAACAGGCTCCTCAATATATCATGTATTTTTACACTTCGTTGTATGAAATTGTCCGTTCAGACGCAAGCAGCAGCAAAAGCGAACTCTCATCGGCATGCGTGCGTTACGCGACGCGGCTCACTGTGTCACACAAACAGCTCGCAAACATGTATTTGAGTTGTTTTGACATTTGTTGAGTTGAATAGTGTAAAATCACTTGAATGTTCAAACAGGCAAACATTGTATACAACCGACAAACCTTCGTGAAGATGCGAGCAAAAATGATCTCGCCTCGCGGTTAGCGATTACTTTTCTGAAACACGTCATAAAATCTAAGACAGAGACGGCTTTATTTTACAAAAGCACAAGGTTTTGTTGTTATTGTAAAAGTACAACTTTCATAGTTTGTGACGATGTATTAAATGTATCTGTATGTGCAAAAATAACGCAGTATTTTGTTTAAGCTGTTAACGCTGTTTCGAGAGAGAAAAATCTAACAGGACACCACAGCGGCATCCGTGTTGTTCACTGCAATAATTCATAATTCAATATATTGATACCCGATTTCTTTATCAACTGTTTGTTCACTTGAGATATAGCAGACACCCCAATATATCATGTATTTTGGTGTATGAAATTGTCCGTTCAAACGCAAGAAGGGAAAGCGAACTCTCATCGGCGTGCGAACGTTAGACGCGACGCGGCTCGCTCGCTGTGTCACACAAACTGCTCGAAAACATTTATTTGAGTTGTTTTGCCTTTGTTGAGTTGAATAGTGTAAAATCGCTTGAATGTTCAAACTGGAAAGCATTAAACACAATTGACATACCTTCGTGCAGACCTAAGCAAAATGTCCTCTTGCTTCTAAGTCTGGAGCTCCACCCACTAGAAGACCGAAATGCTTCATTAGAGAGATTGCTCCGGGAGAGCTGCATGTGGTAGACAGAGTTACTCCAGTAGAGGGAGCCTCTTTGCTCAGCCAATGTAAGTGAATGGGATTTTACATGTGGACCGTATTTATCCAGTAGAGGGGGCACTTTTGCTCAGCCATTGTAAATCAATGGGATTTTTAAAATTTTTGATCATCTTTTGTGTGTACATTTACATAAACACGTCCATTTCAGCCATTTTGTATTGTATTCATTTTTGCTAAGTAACGTCTGGAAAGACATACATACTACACACGTGTGCCAAATTCTAAGTCAATTGGAGCTAAGATTCAGGAGAAGAAGAGTTTTGTAGGTTTTCCAAAATTTTCACTGTACAGGAAAATCCATAATTGCAGAAGTATGGGTCCTTGAGGCTGTTTTGTTCCCCATGAGAAATTAGGCATGTTTACAAAGTTTCAGAAGATTTGGACAAATGGGGTGGAAATTATATCACTTTGAAATTTTTTTTTTGGGCGTGGCCTGTAGCGCCACCTATGGGCGAATGTTGACCATTCTTGGTTTGGGGGTACCCGTTGGCATGGAGTATCAATGTGCCAATTTAGAAAATTTTTGACCAGTGACTTTTTGAGCTATTTGGGCTCAAGGAGAATAATAATAATAATAATAATAATAATAAAACCGTCAAATACAATAGATTCCCTCCTTACGGAGGAATCTAAATATAGCTGCAAGCAGCAATGCGGATTCCTCCTCAAAATGGCAAATCATTTAAAATTGATCAGTAGATGGTTGGGGATAAACCCTCCCAATTAAGGAATTCAAAAAACATGTCTTTGTCTGAATCCTAAACTAAACATTTTCAATGTACAGGAAAATCCATACCGACCTTATGGATCCTTGAGGCTTTTTTGTTCCCAATGAGAAATGAGGCATGTACACCAAGTTTCAGAAGAATTGGACAAATGGCATGGAAATGGTATCACTTTGAAAATATTTTTTGGGGCGTGGCCTGTAGCACCACCTATGGTCGAATGTGGGCCATTCTTGGTTTGTGGGTTCCTGTTGGCCTGTAGTATCAATGTACAAAATTAGAAAATATTTGACCAGAAAATGGGAATTTTGGAGTGGCCTGTAGCTCCCTAGGGCTGAATGTGGGCCATTCTTGGTTTGTGGGTTCCTTTTGGCCTGTAGAATCAATGTACCAAATTAGAAAATGTTTGACCAGAAAATGGGACTTTTGGGAATTACCTGTAGCTCCCTAATGGCTGAATGTTGGCCATTCTTGGTTTGTGGGTTCCTGTTGGCCTGTAGTACCATTGTACCAAATTAGAACATTTTAGACCAGAAAATGGGAATTTCGGCATGGCCTGTAGCGCCTCTAGGGGTGAATGTTGGCCATTCTTGGTTTGTGGGTTCCTGTTGGCCTGTAGTATCAATGTACCAAATTAGAACATTTTTGACCAGAAAACGGGAATTTTGGCGTGGCCTTTAGCTCCCTAGTGGCTTAATGTCGGCCATTCTTGGTTTGTGGGTTCCTGTTGGCCTGTAGTACCATTGTACCAAATTAGAACATTTTAGACCAGAAAATGGGAATTTCGGCATGGCCTGTAGCGCCTCTAGGGGCTTAATGTTGGCCATTCTTTATGCAGTACTTCAGAGTGATGTCATCTTGAAGCATGTTAGGTTTGAAAACCATCAGTCAAAATTACATTTGATTTATTGACACGTATATATTGTTAAAATTTGGACATTTACATAAACACCCTTTCAGCCATTTTGTATCAGTATTCATTTTTCCTAAGTAACGCTTTCAAAGACTTCAATTCTACACATGTGTACCAAATTTCAAGTCAATTGGAGCTACGGTTCAGGAGAAGAAGAGTTTTGTAGGTTTTCGCAAATTTTCAACGCATCGGAAAATCCATCATGGCGGAAGTTATGGGTTCTTGAGGCTTTTTTGTTCCCCATGAGAAATGAGGCATGTACACCAAGTTTCAGAAGATTTGGACAAATGGCGTGGAAATGGTATCACTTTGAAAATATTTTTTTTGGGCGTGGCCTGTAGCGCCACCTATGGGCTGAATGTTGACCATTCTTGGTTTGGGGGTACCCGCTGGCATGGACTATCAATGTGCCAATTTAGAAAAGTTTTGACCAGTGACTTTTTGAGCTATTTGGGCTCAAGGAGAAGAAGAATAATAATAATAATAAATATAGCTGCAAGCAGCAATGCGGATTCCTCCTCAAAATGGCAAATCATTTCAAATTGATCAGTAGAGGGTTGGGGTTAAACCCTCTCAATGGATGAATCCAAAAACATGTATTTCTGTCTGAATCCTAAACTAAACATTTTCAGTGTACAGGAAAATCCATCATCAGACCTTATGGATCCTTGAGGCTTTTTTGTTCCCAATGAGAAATGAGGCATGTACACCAAGTTTCAGAAGAATTGGTTAAATGGCGTGGAAATGGTATCACTTTGAAAATATTTTTTGGGATGTGGCCTGTAGCGCCACCTATGGGCAAATGTGGGCCATTCTTGGTTTGTGGGTTCCTGTTGGCCTGTAGTATCAATGTACAAAATTAGAAAATATTTGACCAGAAAATGGGAATTTTGGAGTTACCCTGTAGTGCTCCCTAGGGGCTGAATGTGGGCCATTCTTGGTTTGTGGGTTCCTGTTGGCCTGTAGAATCAATGTACCAAATTAGAACATGTTTGACCAGAAAATGGGAATTTTGGCGTGGCCTTTAGTGCCCCTAAGGGCTTAATGTTGGCCATACTTGGTTTGTGGGTTCCTGTTGGCCTGTAGTATCAATGTACCAAATTAGAACATTTTTGACCAGAAAATGGGAATTTCTAGCATGGCCTGTAGCTCCCTAAGGGCTTAATGTTGGCCATTCTTTGCAGTATTTCAGTGATGTCATCTTGAAGCATGTTAGGTTTGAAAACCATCAGTCAAAATTACATTTGATTTATTGACACGTATATATTGTTAAAATTTGGACATTTACATAAACACCCCTTTCAGCCATTTTGTATCGTATTCATTTTTCCTAAGTAACATTTTCAAGGATGTCCATTCTACACATGTGTACCAAATTTCAAGTCAATTGGAGCTACGGTTCAGGAGAAGAAGAGTTTTGTAGGTTTTCGCAAATTTTCAACGTATCGGAAAAATCCATCATGGCGGAAGTTATGGGTTCTTGAGGCTTTTTTGTTCCCCATGAGGAATGAGGCATGTACACCAAATTTCAGAAGATTTGGACAAATGGCGGAAATGGTATCACTTTGAATTTTGTTTTTTGGGCATGGCCTGTAGCGCCACCTATGGGCTGAATGTGGGCCATTCTTGGTTTGGGGGTACCGTTGGCATGGAGTATCAATGTGCCAATTTAGAAAATTTTTGACCAGTGACTTTTTGAGCTATTGGGGCTCAAGGAGAATAATAATAATAATAATAATAATAATAAATATAGCTGCAAGCAGCAATGCGGATTCCTCCTCAAAATGGCAAATCATTTAAAATTGATCAGTAGATGGTTGGGGATAAACCCTCCCAATTAAGGAATTCAAAAACATGTCTTTGTCTGAATCCTAAACTAAACATTTTCAATGTACAGGAAAATCCATACCAGACCTTATGGATCCTTGAGGCTTTTTTGTTCCCAATGAGAAATGAGGCATGTACACCAAGTTTCAGAAGAATTGGACAAATGGCATGGAAATGGTATCACTTTGAAAATATTTTTTGGGGCGTGGCCTGTAGCACCACCTATGGTCTAATGTGGGCCATTCTTGGTTTGTGGGTTCCTGTTGGCCTGTAGTATCAATGTACAAAATTAGAAAATATTTGACCAGAAAATGGGAATTTTGGAGTGGCCTGTAGCTCCCTAGGGGCTTAATGTGGGCCATTCTTGGTTTGTGGGTTCCTGTTGGCCTGTAGAATCAATGTACCAAATTAGAAAATGTTTGACCAGAAAATGGGAATTTTGGCTGGTCCTGTAGTGCCTCTAGGGGCTGAATGTTGGCCATTCTTGGTTTGTGGGTTCCTGTTGGCCTGTAGTATCAATGTACCAAATTAGAACATTTTTGACCAGAAAACGGGAATTTTGGCGTGGCCTTTAGTGCCCTCTAGTGGCTTAATGTCGGCCATTCTTGGTTTGTGGGTTCCTGTTGGCCTGTAGTACCATTGTACCAAATTAGAACATTTTAGACCAGAAAATGGGAATTTCGGCATGGCCTGTAGCCTCTAGGGCTTAATGTTGGCCATTCTTTGCAGTACTTCAGAGTGATGTCATCTTGAAGCATGTTAGGTTTGAAAACCATCAGTCAAAATTACATTTGATTTATTGACACGTATATATTGTTAAAATTTGGACATTTACATAAACACTCCTTTCAGCCATTTTGTATCGTGATTCATTTTTCCTAAGTAACGCTTTCAAAGACTTCAATTCTACACATGTGTACCAAATTTCAAGTCAATTGGAGCTACGGTTCAGGAGAAGAAGAGTTTTGTAGGTTTTCGCAAATTTTCAACGTACGGAAAATCCATCATGGCGAAGTTATGGGTTCTTGAGGCTTTTTGTTCCCCATGAGGAATGAGGCATGTACACCAAGTTTCAGAAGATTTGGACAAATGGCGTGGAAATGGTATCACTTTGAAAATATTTTTTTGGGCGTGGCCTGTAGCGCCACCTATGGGCTGAATGTTGACCATTCTTGGTTTGGGGGTACCGCTGGCATGGACTATCAATGTGCCAATTTAGAAAACTTTTGACCAGTGACTTTTGAGCTATTTGGGCTCAAGGAGAAGAATAATAATAATAATAAATATAGCTGCAAAGCAGCAATGCGGATTCCTCCTCAAAATGGCAAATCATTTAAAATTGATCAGTAGAGGGTTGGGGTTAAACCCTCTCAATGGATGAATCCAAAAACCATGTATTTCTGTCTGAATCCTAAACTAAACATTTTCAGTGTACAGAAAAATCCATCAATACAGACCTTATGGATCCTTGAGGCTTTTTTGTTCCCAATGAGAAATGAGGCATGTACACCAAGTTTCAGAAGAATTGGTTAAATGGCGTGGAAATGGTATCACTTTGAAAATATTTTTTTGGGATGTGGCCTGTAGCGCCACCTATGGGCAAATGTGGGCCATTCTTGGTTTGTGGGTTCCTGTTGGCCTGTAGTATCAATGTACAAAATTAGAAAATATTTGACCAGAAAATGGGAATTTTGGAGTGGCCTGTAGTGCTCCCTAGGGGCTTAATGTGGGCCATTCTTGGTTTGTGGGTTCCTGTTGGCCTGTAGAATCAATGTACCAAATTAGAAAATGTTTGACCAGAAAATGGGAATTTTGGCATGGCCTTTAGTGCTCCCTAGTGGCTTAATGTCGAGCCATATCTTGGTTTGTGGGTTCCTGTTGGCCTGTAGTATCAATGTACCAAATTAGAACATTTTTGACCAGAAAATGGGAATTTCTATGCAGTGGCCTGTAGGCTGCTCCTAAGGGCTTGAATGTTGGCCATTCTTTGCACAGTATTTCAGAGTGATGTCATCTTGAAGCATGTTAGGTTTGAAAACCATCAGTCAAAATTACATTTGATTTATTGACACGTATATATTGTTAAAATTTGGACATTTACATAAACACGCTCTTTCAGCCATTTTGTATCGTGATTCATTTTTCCTAAGTAACGCTTTCAAGGATGTCCATTCTACACATGTGTACCAAATTTCAAGTCAATTGAGCTACGGTTCAGGAGAAGAAGAGTTTTGTAGGTTTTCGCAAATTTTCAACGTACGGGAAAATCCATCATGGCGGAAGTTATGGGTTCTTGAGGCTTTTTGTTCCCCATGAGGAATGAGGCATGTACACCAAATTTCAGAAGATTTGGACAAATGGCATGGAAATTGTATCACTTTGAATTTTGTTTTTTGGGCGTGGCCTGTAGCGCCACCTATGGGCTGAATGTGGGCCATTCTTGGTTTGGGGGTACCGATGGCATGGAGTATCAATGTGCCAATTTAGAAAATTTTTGACCAGTGACTTTTGAGCTATTGGGGCTCAAGGAGAAGAATAATAATAATAAATATAGCTGCAAAGCAGCAATGCGGATTCCTCCTCAAAATGGCAAATCATTTAAAATTGATCAGTAGATGGTTGGGGTTAAACCTCTCAATGGATGAATCCAAAAACATGTACTTCTGTCTGAATCCTAAACTAAACATTTTCAGTGTACAGGAAAATCCATACATGACCTTATGGATCCTTGAGGCTTTTTTGTTCCCAATGAGAAATGAGGCATGTACACCAAGTTTCAGAAGAATTGGTTAAATGGCGTGGAAATGGTATCACTTTGAAAATATTTTTTGGGGCGTGGCCTGTAGCACCACCTATGGTCAAATGTGGGCCATTCTTGGTTTGTGGGTTCCTGTTGGCCTGTAGTATCAATGTACAAAATTAGAAAATATTTGACCAGAAAATGGGACTTTTGGGAATTACCTGTAGCTCTCTAGGGGTGAATGTTGGCCATTCTTGGTTTGAGGGTTCCTGTTGACCTGTAGTATCAATGTACCAAATTAGAACATTTTTGACCATAAAATGGGAATTTCAATGGCCTCTAGTGCCCCTAGGGCTTAATGTTGGCCATTCTTTGTTTGTGGGTTCCTGTTGGCCAGTAGTATCAATGTACCATATTAGAACATTTTTGACCAGAAAACGAAATTTTGGGAGTGGCCTGTAGCTCTCTAATGGCTTAATGTGGGCCATACTTGGTTTGTGGGTTCCTGTTGGCCTGTAGTATCAATGTACCAAATTAGAACATTTTTGACCAGAAAATGGGAATTTCGGCTTGGCCTCTAGCTCACCTAGTGGTGAATGTCGGTCATTCTTGGTTTGTGGATTCCTGTTGGCCTGTAGTATCAATGTACCAAATTAGAACATTTTTGACCAGAAAATGGGAATTTCGGCATGGCCTGTAGTGCTCCTAGGGCTGAATGTTGGCCATTCTTGGTTTGAGGGTTCCTGTTGGCCTGCAGTATCAATGTACCAAATTAGAACGTTTTTGACCAGAAACGGAATTTTGAGTGGCCTGTAGCTCTCTAGTGGCTTAATGTCGGCCATTCTTGGTATGTGGGTTCCTGTTGGCCTGTAGTATCATTGTACCAAATTAGAACATTTTAGACCAGAAAATGGGAATTTGGCTTGTCCTGTAGTGCCTAGTGTAGCGTCATTCTTGGTTTGTGGATTCCTGTTGGCCTGTACTATTAATTTCAAATTAGACATTTTGACCAGAAATGGGATTTGCATGGCCATTCTTTGCACAGTACTTCAGAGTGATGTCATCTTGAAGCATGTTAGGTTTGAAAACCATCAGTCAAAATTACATTTGATTTATTGACACGTATATATTGTTAAAATTTGGACATTTACATAAACACGCTCTTTCAGCCATTTTGTATCGTATTCATTTTTCCTAAGTAACGCTTTCAAAGACTGTCCATTCTACACATGTGTACCAAATTTCAAGTCAATTGGAGCTACGGTTCAGGAGAAGAAGAGTTTTGTAGGTTTTCGCAAATTTTCAACGTACGGGAAAATCCATCATGGCGAAGTTATGGGTTCTTGAGGCTTTTTGTTCCCCATGAGGAATGAGGCATGTACACCAAATTTCAGAAGATTTGGACAAATGGCGTGGAAATTGTATCACTTTGAATTTTGTTTTTTGGGCGTGGCCTGTAGCGCCACCTATGGGCTAATGTGGACCATTCTTGGTTTGGGGGTACCTAAGGCATGGAGTATCAATGTGCCAATTTAGAAAATTTTTGACCAGTGACTTTTGAGCTATTGGGGCTCAAGGAGAATAATAATAATAATAATAATAATAAATATAGCTGCAAGCAGCAATGCGGATTCCTCCTCAAAATGGCAAATCATTTAAAATTGATCAGTAGATGGTTGGGGATAAACCTCCCAATTAAGGAATTCAAAAACATGTCTTTGTCTGAATCCTAAACTAAACATTTTCAATGTACAGGAAAATCCATACCGACCTTATGGATCCTTGAGGCTTTTTTGTTCCCAATGAGAAATGAGGCATGTACACCAAGTTTCAGAAGAATTGGACAAATGGCGTGGAAATGGTATCACTTTGAAAATATTTTTTGGGGCGTGGCCTGTAGCACCACCTATGGGCAAATGTGGGCCATTCTTGGTTTGTGGGTTCCTGTTGGCCTGTAGTATCAATGTACAAAATTAGAAAATATTTGACCAGAAAATGGGAATTTTGGAGTGGCCTGTAGCTCCTCTAGGGGCTTAATGTGGGCCATTCTTGGTTTGTGGGTTCCTGTTGGCCTGTAGAATCAATGTACCAAATTAGAAAATGTTTGACCAGAAAATGGGACTTTTGGGAATTACCTGTAGCTCTCTAATGGCTTAATGTTGGCCATTCTTGGTTTGTGGGTTCCTGTTGGCCTGTAGTACCATTGTACCAAATTAGAACATTTTAGACCAGAAAATGGGAATTTCGGCATGGCCTGTAGCTCCCTAGGGGTGAATGTTGGCCATTCTTGGTTTGTGGGTTCCTGTTGGCCTGTAGTATCAATGTACCAAATTAGAACATTTTTGACCAGAAAACGGAATTTTGGCGTGGCCTTTAGCTCTCCTAGTGGCTTAATGTCGGCCATTCTTGGTTTGTGGGTTCCTGTTGGCCTGTAGTACCATTGTACCAAATTAGAACATTTTAGACCAGAAAATGGGAATTTCGGCATGGCCTGTAGCTTCCTAGGGGCTTAATGTTGGCCATTCTTATGCTAGTACTTCAGAGTGATGTCATCTTGAAGCATGTTAGGTTTGAAAACCATCAGTCAAAATTACATTTGATTTATTGACACGTATATATTGTTAAAATTTGGACATTTACATAAACACTCCTTTCAGCCATTTTGTATCGTGATTCATTTTTCCTAAGTAACGCTTTCAAGGACTGTCCATTCTACACATGTGTACCAAATTTCAAGTCAATTGAGCTACGGTTCAGGAGAAGAAGAGTTTTGTAGGTTTTCGCAAATTTTCAACGTACGGAAAATCCATCATGGCGGAAGTTATGGGTTCTTGAGGCTTTTTGTTCCCCATGAGAAATGAGGCATGTACACCAAGTTTCAGAAGATTTGGACAAATGGCGTGGAAATGGTATCACTTTGAAAATTTGTTTTTTGGGCGTGGCCTGTAGCGCCACCTATGGGCTGAATGTTGACCATTCTTGGTTTGGGGGTACCGCTGGCATGGACTATCAATGTGCCAATTTAGAAAACTTTTGACCAGTGACTTTTTGAGCTATTTGGGCTCAAGGAGAAGTAATAATAATAATAATAATATATAAATATAGCTGCAAAGCAGCAATGCGGATTCCTCCTCAAAATGGCAAATCATTTAAAATTGATCAGTAGATGGTTGGGGATAAACCCTCCCAATTAATGAATTCAAAAACATGTCTTCTGTCTGAATCCTAAACTAAACATTTTCAATGTACAGGAAAATCCATACCGACCTTATGGATCCTTGAGGCTTTTTTGTTCCCAATGAGAAATGAGGCATGTACACCAAGTTTCAGAAGAATTGGACAAATGGCGTGGAAATGGTATCACTTTGAAAATATTTTTTGGGGCGTGGCCTGTAGCACCACCTATGGTCAAATGTGGGCCATTCTTGGTTTGTGGGTTCCTGTTGGCCTGTAGTATCAATGTACAAAATTAGAAAATATTTGACCAGAAAATGGGAATTTTGGAGTGACCTGTAGCTCCCTAGGGGTGAATGTTGGCCATTCTTGGTTTGTGGGTTCCTGTTGGCCTGTAGAATCAATGTACCAAATTAGAACATGTTTGACCAGAAATGGGAATTTCGAGTGGCCTGTAGTGCTCCTAGGGCTTAATGTTGGCCATTCTTGGTTTGTGGGTTCCTGTTGGCCTGTAGTATCAATGTACCAAATTAGAACATTTTGACCAGAAAATGGAATTTTGGGAATTACCTGTAGCTCCCTAATGGCTTAATGTTGGCCATTCTTGGTTTGTGGGTTCCTGTTGGCCTGTAGTACCATTGTACCAAATTAGAACATTTTAGACCAGAAAATGGGAATTTCGGCATGGCCTGTAGCTCCCTAGGGGTGAATGTTGGCCATTCTTGGTTTGTGGGTTCCTGTTGGCCTGTAGTATCAATGTACCAAATTAGAACATTTTTGACCAGAAAACGGGAATTTTGGCGTGGCCTTTAGCTTCCCTAGTGGCTTAATGTCGGCCATTCTTGGTTTGTGGGTTCCTGTTGGCCTGTAGTACCATTGTACCAAATTAGAACATTTTTGACCAGAAAATGGGAATTTCTGGCATGGCCTGTAGCTCTCTAAGGGCTTAATGTTGGCCATTCTTTATGCAGTACTTCAGAGTGATGTCATCTTGAAGCATGTTAGGTTTGAAAACCATCAGTCAAAATTACATTTGATTTATTGACACGTATATATTGTTAAAATTTGGACATTTACATAAACACCTCTTTCAGCCATTTTGTATCGTGATTCATTTTTCCTAAGTAACGCTTTCAAGGATGTCCATTCTACACATGTGTACCAAATTTCAAGTCAATTGGAGCTACGGTTCAGGAGAAGAAGAGTTTTGTAGGTTTTCGCAAATTTTCAACGCACGGGAAAATCCATCATGGCGGAAGTTATGGGTTCTTGAGGCTTTTTGTTCCCCATGAGGAATGAGGCATGTACACCAAGTTTCAGAAGATTTGGACAAATGGCGTGGAAATTGTATCACTTTGAATTTTGTTTTTTGGGCGTGGCCTGTAGCGCCACCTATGGGCTTAATGTTGACCATTCTTGGTTTGGGGGTACCCATTGGCATGGAGTATCAATGTGCCAATTTAGAAAATTTTTGACCAGTGACTTTTGAGCTATTGGGGCTCAAGGAGAAGAATAATAATAATAATAATAATATATAAATATAGCTGCAAGCAGCAATGCGGATTCCTCCTCAAAATGGCAAATCATTTCAAATTGATCAGTAGAGGGTTGGGGTTAAACCCTCTCAATGGATGAATCCAAAAACATGTATTTCTGTCTGAATCCTAAACTAAACATTTTCAGTCTACAGGAAAATCCATCACTGACCTTATGGATCCTTGAGGCGTTTTTGTTCCCAATGAGAAATGAGGCATGTACACCAAGATTCAAAAGAATTGGTTAAATGGCGTGGAAATGGTATCACTTTTGAAAATATTTTTTGGGGCGTGGCCTGTAGCACCACCTATGGGCAAATGTGGGTCATTCTTGGTTTGTGGGTTCCTGTTGGCCTGTAGTATCAATGTACATAATTAGAAAATATTTGACCAGAAAATGGGACTTTTGGGAATTACCTGTAGCTTCCCTAGGGGTGAATGTTGGCCATTCTTGGTTTGAGGGTTCCTGTTGACCTGTAGTATCAATGTACCAAATTAGAACATTTTTGACCATAAATGGGAATTTCGAGTGGCCTCTAGTGCTCCCTAGGGGCTTAATGTTGGCCATTCTTTGTTTGTGGGTTCCTGTTGGCCAGTAGTATCAATGTACCATATTAGAAAATTTTTGACCAGAAAACGAAATTTTGGGAGTGGCCTGTAGCTCTCTAATGGCTTAATGTGGGCCATACTTGGTTTGTGGGTTCCTGTTGGCCTGTAGTATCAATGTACCAAATTATAACTTTTTGACCAGAAAATGGGAATTTCGGCTTGGCCTCTAGCTCACCTAGTGGTGAATGTCGGTCATTCTTGGTTTGTGGATTCCTTTGGCCTGTACTATTAATGTACCAAATTAGAACATTTTTGACCAGAAAATGGGAATTTCGGCATGGCCTGTAGTGCTCCCTAGGGGCTTAATGTTGGCCATTCTTGGTTTGAGGGTTCCTGTTGACCTGCAGTATCAATGTACCAAATTAGAACGCTTTTGACCAGAAACTAAATTTTGAGTAGCCTGTAGCTCCCTAAGGGCTTAATGTGGGCCACACTTGGTATGTGGGTTCCTGTTGGCCTGTAGTATCAAAGTACCAAATTAGAAAATTTTTGACCAGAAATGGGAATTTTGGCTTGTCCTGTAGT
The DNA here is from genome assembly GCF_025860055.1 of Xyrauchen texanus. NCBI lineage: Eukaryota > Metazoa > Chordata > Actinopteri > Cypriniformes > Catostomidae > Xyrauchen > Xyrauchen texanus. The sequence continues at coordinate 4,970,871 of NC_068308.1, read as the reverse complement.
GCCCCTAGTGGCTTAATGTCGGTCATTCTTGGTTTGTGGATTCCTGTTGGCCTGTACTATTCTTGTACCAAATTAGAACATTTTTGACCAGAAAATGGGAATTTTGGCTTGTCCTGTAGTGCCCCTAGTGGCTGATGTCGGTCATTCTTGGTTTGTGGATTCCTGTTGGCCTGTACTATTAATTTACCAAATTAGAACATTTTTGACCAGAAAATGGGAATTTTGGCATGGCCATTCTTTGCACAGTACTTCAGAGTGATGTCATCTTTAAGCATGTTAGGTTTGAAAACCATCAGTCAAAATTACATTTGATTTATTGACACGTATATATTGTTAAAATTTGGACATTTACATAAACACGCTCTTTCAGCCATTTTGTATCGTGATTCATTTTTCCTAAGTAACGCTTTCAAGGATGTCCATTCTACACATGTGTACCAAATTTCAAGTCAATTGGAGCTACGGTTCAGGAGAAGAAGAGTTTTGTAGGTTTTCGAAATTTTCAACGCACGGGAAAATCCATCATGGCGGAAGTTATGGGTTCTTGAGGCTTTTTGTTCCCCATGAGGAATGAGGCATGTACACCAAATTTCAGAAGATTTGGACAAATGGCGTGGAAATTGTATCACTTTGAATTTTGTTTTTTGGGCGTGGCCTGTAGCGCCACCTATGGGCTGAATGTGGGCCATTCTTGGTTTGGGGGTACCCGTGGCATGGAGTATCAATGTGCCAATTTAGAAAATTTTTGACCAGTGACTTTTTGAGCTATTGGGGCTCAAGGAGAAGAATAATAATAATAATAATATATAAATATAGCTGCAAGCAGCAATGCGGATTCCTCCTCAAAATGGCAAATCATTTCAAATTGATCAGTAGAGGGTTGGGGTTAAACCTCTCAATGGATGAATCCAAAAACATGTATTTCTGTCTGAATCCTAAACTAAACATTTTCAGTCTACAGGAAAATCCATCATACCTTATGGATCCTTGAGGCGTTTTTGTTCCCAATGAGAAATGAGGCATGTACACCAAGATTCAAAAGAATTGGTTAAATGGCATGGAAATGGTATCACTTTGAAAATATTTTTTGGGGCGTGGCCTGTAGCCTCCTATGGGCAAATGTGGGTCATTCTTGGTTTGTGGGTTCCTGTTGGCCTGTAGTATCAATGTACATAATTAGAAAATATTTGACCAGAAAATGGGACTTTTGGGAATTACCTGTAGCTGCTCCTAGGGGTGAATGTTGGCCATTCTTGGTTTGAGGGTTCCTGTTGACCTGTAGTATCAATGTACCAAATTAGAACATTTTTGACCATAAAATGGGAATTTCAAGTGGCCTCTAGTGCTCCCTAGGGGCTTAATGTTGGCCATTCTTTGTTTGTGGGTTCCTGTTGGCCAGTAGTATCAATGTACCATATTAGAAAATTTTTGACCAGAAAACTAAATTTTGGGAGTGGCCTGTAGCTCTCTAATGGCTTAATGTGGGCCATACTTGGTTTGTGGGTTCCTGTTGGCCTGTAGTATCAATGTACCAAATTATAACTTTTTGACCAGAAAATGGGAATTTCGGCTTGGCCTCTAGCTCACCTAGTGGTGAATGTCGGTCATTCTTGGTTTGTGGATTCCTTTTGGCCTGTACTATTAATGTACCAAATTAGAACATTTTTGACCAGAAAATGGGAATTTCGGCATGGCCTGTAGTGCTCCCTAGGGCTTAATGTTGGCCATTCTTGGTTTGAGGGTTCCTGTTGACCTGCAGTATCAATGTACCAAATTAGAACGCTTTTGACCAGAAAACGAAATTTTGAGTAGCCTGTAGCTCCCTAAGGGCTTAATGTGGGCCACACTTGGTATGTGGGTTCCTGTTGGCCTGTAGTATCAAAGTACCAAATTAGAAAATTTTTGACCAGAAAATGGGAATTTTGGCTTGTCCTGTAGTGCTCCCTAGTGGCTTAATGTCGGTCATTCTTGGTTTGTGGATTCCTGTTGGCCTGTACTATTCTTGTACCGAATTAGAACATTTTTGACCAGAAAATGGGAATTTTGGCTTGTCCTGTAGTGCCCCTAGTGGCTGTATGTCGGTCATTCTTGGTTTGTGGATTCCTGTTGGCCTGTACTATTAATTTACCAAATTAGAACATTTTTGACCAGAAAATGGGAATTTTGGCATGGCCATTCTTTGCACAGTACTTCAGAGTGATGTCATCTTTAAGCATGTTAGGTTTGAAAACCATCAGTCAAAATTACATTTGATTTATTGACACGTATATATTGTTAAAATTTGGACATTTACATAAACACTCCTTTCAGCCATTTTGTATCGTGATTCATTTTTCCTAAGTAACGCTTTCAAGGATGTCCATTCTACACATGTGTACCAAATTTCAAGTCAATTGGAGCTACGGTTCAGGAGAAGAAGAGTTTTGTAGGTTTTCGCAAATTTTCAACGTACGGGAAAATCCATCATGGCGGAAGTTATGGGTTCTTGAGGCTTTTTTGTTCCCCATGAGGAATGAGGCATGTACACCAAATTTCAGAAGATTTGGACAAATGGCTGGAAATTGTATCACTTTGAATTTTGTTTTTTGGGCGTGGCCTGTAGCGCCACCTATGGGCTGAATGTGGGCCATTCTTGGTTTGGGGGTACCAATGGCATGGAGTATCAATGTGCCAATTTAGAAAATTTTTGACCAGTGACTTTTGAGCTATTGGGGCTCAAGGAGAAGAAGAATAATAATAATAATAATAAATATAGCTGCAAGCAGCAATGCGGATTCCTCCTCAAAATGGCAAATCATTTCAAATTGATCAGTAGAGGGTTGGGGTTAAACCCTCTCAATGGATGAATCCAAAAACATGTATTTCTGTCTGAATCCTAAACTAAACATTTTCAGTCTACAGGAAAATCCATCATACCTTATGGATCCTTGAGGCGTTTTTGTTCCCAATGAGAAATGAGGCATGTACACCAAGATTCAAAAGAATTGGTTAAATGGCGTGGAAATGGTATCACTTTGAAAATATTTTTTGGGGCGTGGCCTGTAGCCTCCTATGGGCAAATGTGGGTCATTCTTGGTTTGTGGGTTCCTGTTGGCCTGTAGTATCAATGTACATAATTAGAAAATATTTGACCAGAAAATGGGACTTTGGGAATTACCTGTAGCTCCTCTAGGGGTGAATGTTGGCCATTCTTGGTTTGAGGGTTCCTGTTGACCTGTAGTATCAATGTACCAAATTAGAACATTTTTGACCATAAATGGGAATTTCAAGTGGCCTCTAGTGCTCCCTAGGGGCTTAATGTTGGCCATTCTTTGTTTGTGGGTTCCTGTTGGCCAGTAGTATCAATGTACCATATTAGAAAATTTTTGACCAGAAAACTAAATTTTGGGAGTGGCCTGTAGCTCTCTAATGGCTTAATGTGGGCCATACTTGGTTTGTGGGTTCCTGTTGGCCTGTAGTATCAATGTACCAAATTATAACTTTTTGACCAGAAAATGGGAATTTCGGCTTGGCCTCTAGCCACCTAGTGGTGAATGTCGGTCATTCTTGGTTTGTGGATTCCTTTTGGCCTGTACTATTAATGTACCAAATTAGAACATTTTTGACCAGAAAATGGGAATTTCGGCATGGCCTGTAGTGCTCCCTAGGGGCTTAATGTTGGCCATTCTTGGTTTGAGGGTTCCTGTTGACCTGCAGTATCAATGTACCAAATTAGAACGCTTTTGACCAGAAAACTAAATTTTGGAGTAGCCTGTAGCTCTCTAAGGGCTTAATGTGGGCCACACTTGGTATGTGGGTTCCTGTTGGCCTGTAGTATCAAAGTACCAAATTAGAAAATTTTTGACCAGAAAATGGGAATTTTGGCTTGTCCTGTAGTGCTCCCTAGTGGCTTAATGTCGGTCATTCTTGGTTTGTGGATTCCTGTTGGCCTGTACTATTCTTGTAATCGAATTAGAACATTTTTGACCAGAAAATGGGAATTTTGGCTTGTCCTGTAGTGCCCCTAGTGGCTGTATGTCGGTCATTCTTGGTTTGTGGATTCCTGTTGGCCTGTACTATTAATTTACCAAATTAGAACATTTTTGACCAGAAAATGGGAATTTTGGCATGGCCATTCTTTGCACAGTACTTCAGAGTGATGTCATCTTTAAGCATGTTAGGTTTGAAAACCATCAGTCAAAATTACATTTGATTTATTGACACGTATATATTGTTAAAATTTGGACATTTACATAAACACTCTTTCAGCCATTTTGTATCGTATTCATTTTTCCTAAGTAACGCTTTCAAGGATGTCCATTCTACACATGTGTACCAAATTTCAAGTCAATTGAGCTACGGTTCAGGAGAAGAAGAGTTTTGTAGGTTTTCGCAAATTTTCAACGCACGGGAAAATCCATCATGGCGGAAGTTATGGGTTCTTGAGGCTTTTTGTTCCCCATGAGGAATGAGGCATGTACACCAAATTTCAGAAGATTTGGACAAATGGCGTGGAAATTGTATCACTTTGAATTTTGTTTTTTGGGCGTGGCCTGTAGCGCCACCTATGGGCGAATGTGGGCCATTCTTGGTTTGGGGGTACCGCTGGCATGGAGTATCAATGTGCCAATTTAGAAAATTTTTGACCAGTGACTTTTTGAGCTATTGGGGCTCAAGGAGAAGAATAATAATAATAATAATAATAATAATAAATATAGCTGCAAAGCAGCAATGCGGATTCCTCCTCAAAATGGCAAATCATTTAAAATTGATCAGTAGATGGTTGGGGATAAACCCTCCCAATTAAGGAATTCAAAAAACATGTCTTCGCCTGATTCCTAAACAAAACATTTTCAATGTACAGGAAAATCCATACCGACCTTATGGATCCTTGAGGCTTTTTTGTTCCCAATGAGAAATGCGCATGTACACCAAGTTTCAGAAGAATTGGACAAATGGGGTGGATATTATATCATTTTGAAAAAAAAATTTGGGGCGTGGCCTGTAGCCACCTATGGGCAAATGTTGGTCATTCTTGGTTTGTGGGTTCCTGTTGGCCTGTAGTATAAATGTACAAAATTAGAAAATATTTGACCAGAAAATGGGAATTTTGGAGTGGCTCTGTAGTGCTCCTAGGGGCTTAATGTGGGCCTTTCTTGGTTTGTGGGTTCCTGTCGGCCTGTAGAATCAATACACCAAATTAGAAAATGTTTGACCAGAAAATGGGATTTTTGAATTACCTGTAGCTTCTCTAATGGCTTAATGTTGGCCATTCGTGGTTTGTGGGTTCCTGTTGGCATGTAGTATCAGTGTACCAAATTAGAACATTTTTGACCAGAAAATGGGAATTTTGGCATGGCCTGTAGCTCTCCTAGGGGTGAATGTTGTCCATTCTTGGTTTGTGGGTTCCTGTCTGCCTGTAGTATCAATGTACCAAATTAAAAAAAATTTGACCAGAAAACGGAATTTTGGCGTGGCCTTTAGCTTCCTAGTGGCTTAATGTCGGCCATTCTTGGTTTGTGGGTTCCTGTTGGCCTGTAGTACCATTGTACCAAATTAGAACATTTTAGACCAGAAAATGGGAATTTCGACATGGCCTGTAGCTTCCTAGGGGCTTAATGTCGGCCATTCTTTATGCTAGTACTTCAGAGTGATGTCATCTTGAAGCATGTTAGGTTTGAAAACCATCAGTCAAAATTACATTTGATTTATTGACAGGTATATATTGTTAAAATTTGGACATTTACATAAACACGCTCTTTCAGACATTTTGTATCACATTCATTTTTCCTAAGTAATGTTTTCAAGGATGTCCATTCTACAAATGTGTACCAAATTTCAAGTCAATTGGAGCTACGGTTCAGGAGAAGAAGAGTATTTTTAGGTTTTCGCAAATTTTCAACGCACGGGAAAATCCATCATGGTGAAAGTTATGGGTCCTTAAGGCTTTTTTGTTCCCCATGAGGAATGAGGCATGTACACCAAGTTTCAGAAGATTTAGACAAATGGCGTGGAAATTGTATCACTTTGAATGAAAAATCACTTTGAAAATCTCTACTTTCACTTTCACTTCTCTCTAAGATTTTTTTCTGTTTTTTTGTGTGATTTACATAAGCATATCACAAGCAATTTTATTTGAAAGACTATCTAGGCACATAATAACACTGTATAGCTGTGACTGTTTATAACTATTTCAAAATGTAGCCTACAAGCTCACACTTTAAATGGTCAGTGCTTTGATTTTTAAATCATTAAAATAGCAACAGATCCAGTGAAAAAAATGGAGTGATTGTGTTTACATGCCATTCAAAAACGTGGCATTTTACAAGGTAAGAGAGAAATAAAAAAACTTAAAATAATACCATTTGTACTTCTCAATTACTTGGGAATGTCTATGTTCAGGACCTAAGGCTAAATTGTTACTGTCTCTTTAAGAGGCTTTTATCGCATGATACGATACTTAAGGCACAGTTCAGTTTAATCTTTTGAGAACTGAGAAGTATCATTATTTTCGTTTTGTGCCATGCTTGTTGCATTTGTATTCATTGTGAGATGATAAAATACAGACTGCGTGGAATGGTTGATTTTGTTCACTTGAATTTTGTGACGTGTTTCAGAAAAATAATCGCTAAGACAGAGACTGAGCACCCTGTTTATTTATTTTACAAAAGCACAAGGTTTTGTTGTTATTGTAAGTGTACACAAATAAAAGTACACATTTCATAGTTCGTAATGATGTCTTGCATGTTTCTGTATGGGCAAAATGACGCAGTATTTTGTTTAAGTTGTTTCCGCTGTTTCGAGAGAAAAATATAGCAGGACGCCATCTGAATAATGCCAGAATAAAATATAATTATTCCAGATTTCTTTCTCAACTGTTTGTTCACTTGAGACATAACAGACTCCTCAATATATCATGTATTTTGACACTCTGTTGTATGAAATTGTCCGCTCAGACGCTAGCAGCAGCTGAAAGACATCGGAGTGCGTGAGTTAGACGCCGACGCTGCTCGCTGTGTCACACAAACAGCTCGCAAACATGTATTTGAGTTGTTTTGACATTTGTTGAGTTGAATAGTGTAAAATCGCTTGAATGTTCAAACAGGCAAACATTGTATACAACCGACAAACCTTCATGATGATGCGAGCAAAAATGATCTCGCCATGGGTTTATGCGGTTGTCAGAGACAATTAAACAACATCATTCTCGAAGTTTTGATAACGCTAGGATTGATCAGCCCATCCCTACTTTCTTTAGACATATGTTTCATGTTTGTGTAAGTTTTTGTGACGTGTTTCAGAAAGATATTCGCTTAGACAAAGAGCACACGGTTTATTTTCTTTATTTTACAACAAATAAAAGTACAACTTTCATAGTTTGTGACTATGTATTAAATGTATCTGTATGTGCAAAAATAACGTAGTATTTTGTTTAAGCTGTTAACGCTGTTTCGAGAGAAAAATCTTAACAGGACACCACAGCTGCATCCGTGTTGTTCACAATAATTCATAATTAAATATATTGATACCCAATTTCTTTATCAACTGTTTGTTCACTTGATACATAACAGACACCCCAATATATCATGTATTTTGGTGTATGAAATTGTCCGCTCAAACGCATGAAGCTGTGAAAGCTTAACTCTCATCGGCGCAGCGAAGCGCTAGTCGCGACGCTGCTCGCCGCTGTGTCACACAAACTGCTCGAAAACATTTATTTGAGTTGTTTTGCCTTTGTTGAGTTGAATAGTGTAAAATCGCTTGAATGTTCAAGCAGGCAACCATTGTACACAACCAACAAACCTTCGTGGAAGATGCGAGCAAAAATGATCTCACCGAGGATTGCGTGGTTGTCAGAGACAATTAAACAACATCATACTCGGAAGTTTTGATACGCTAACGCTGTCTCGATAGAGAAAAATCTAACAGGACATCACAGCTGCATCACTAGACCCCTTCAATAATTCATAATTCAATATATTGATACCCGATTTCTTTATCAACTGTTTGTTCACTTGAGATATAGCAGACACCCCAATATATCATGTATTTTGGTGTATGAAATTGTCCGCTGAAACGCAAGAAGGGAAAGCTTAACTCTCATCGGCGCATGAACGCTAGACGCCGACGCTGCTCGCCGCTGTGTCACACAAACTGCTCGAAAACATTTATTTGAGTTGTTTTGCCTTTGTTGAGTTGAATAGTGTAAAATCGCTTGAATGTTCAAACTGGAAAGCATTAAGACACACAATTGATTTGACATACCTCCATGCAGACGCAAAATGTCTTCTGTAGTCTAAGTCTGAGCTCCACCCACTAGGAGACCTAAATGCTTCATTAGAGAGATTGCTACAGAAGAGCTGCATGTGGTAGACAGAGTTACTCCAGTAGAGGGAGCCTCTTTGCTCAGCCAATGTAAGTGAATGGGATTTTACATGTGGACCATATTTGTCCAGTAGAGGGAGCACTTTTGCTCAGCCATTGTAAATCAATGGGATTTTAAAAATTTTTGATCATCTTTTGTGTGTACATTTACATAAACACGCCCATTTCAGCCATTTTGTATTGTATTCATTTTTGCTAAGTAACGCTTGGAAAGACATACATACTACACACGTGTGCCAAATTCCAAGTCAATTGGAGCTGAGGTTCAGGAGAAGAAGAGTTTTGTAGGTTTTCCAAAATTTTCACTGTACAGGAAAATCCATAATGGCAGAAGTATGGGTCCTTGAGGCTTTTTTGTTCCCCATGAGAAATGAGGCATGTTTACAAAGTTTCAGAAGATTTGGACAAATGGGGTGGAAATTATATCACTTTGAATTTTTGTTTTTGGGCGTGGCCTGTAGCGCCACCTATGGGCGAATGTTGACCATTCTTGGTTTGGGGGTACCCGTTGGCATGGAGTATCAATGTGCCAATTTAGAAAATTTTTGACCAGTGACTTTTGAGCTATTGGGGCTCAAGGAGAAGAATAATAATAATAATAATAATAATAATAATAATAATAATAATAATAATAATAAAACCGATCAAATACAATAGATTCCTCCTTACGGAGGAATCTAATAATAACCATAACAATATACAATAGATTCCTCCTTACGGAGGAATCTAATAATAATAATAAAACCATCAAATACAATAGATTCCTCCTTACGGAGGAATCTAATAAAACCATCAATTACAATAGATTCCTCTCCTACGGAGGAATCTAATAATAAAACCATCAATTACAATAGATTCTCTCCTACGGAGGAATCTAATAATAAAACCATCAATTACAATAGATTCCTCCTACGGAGGAATCTAATAATAATAATAATAATAATAATAATAATAATAATAATAATAATAATAAAACCATCAATTACAATAGATTCCTCCTACGGAGGAATCTAATAATAATAAAACCATCAAATACAATAGATTCCTCCTTACGGAGGAATCTAATAAAACCATCAAATACAATAGATTCCTCCTTACGGAGGAATCTAATAAAACCATCAATTACAATAGATTCCTCCTACGGAGGAATCTAATAATAAAACCATCAATTACAATAGATTCCTCCTACGGAGGAATCTAATAATAAAACCATCAATTACAATAGATTCCCTCCTACGGAGGAATCTAATAATAATAAAACCATCAAATACAATAGATTCCCTCCTTACGGAGGAATCTAATAATAATAATAAAACCGACAAATACAATAGATTCCCTCCTTACGGAGGAATCTAATAAAACCATCAAATACAATAGATTCCCTCCTTACGGAGGAATCTAATAATAATAATAATAATAAAACCATCAAATACAATAGATTCCCTCCTTACGGAGGAATCTAATAATAAAACCGACAAATACAATAGATTCCCTCCTTACGGAGGAATCTAATAAAACCATCAATTACAATAGATTCCCTCCTACGGAGGAATCTAATAATAATAAAACCGTCAAATACAATAGATTCCCTCCTTACGGAGGAATCTAATAATAATAAAACCATCAATTACAATAGATTCCCTCCTACGGAGGAATCTAATAATAATAATAATAATAATAATAATAATAAAACCATCAATTACAATAGATTCCCTCCTACGGAGGAATCTAATAAAACCATCAATTACAATAGATTCCCTCCTACGGAGGAATCTAATAATACTGTCAAATACAATAGATTCCCTCCTTACGGAGGAATCTAATAAAACCGACAAATACAATAGATTCCCTCCTTATGGAGGAATCTAATAATAAAACTGACAAATACAATAGATTCCCTCCTTACTGAGGAATCTAATAATAATAATAATAAAACCGACAAATACAATAGATTCCCTCCTTACGGAGGAATCTAATAATAATAATAAAACTGACAAATACAATAGATTCCCTCCTTACGGAGGAATCTAATAAAACTGACAAATACAACAGATTCCCTCCTTATGGAGGAATCTAATAATAATAATAAAACCGTCAAATACAATAGATTCCCTCCTTACGGAGGAATCTAATAATAATAATAAAACCGTCAAATACAATAGATTCCCTCCTTACGGAGGAATCTAATAATAATAATAAAACCATCAAATACAATAGATTCCCTCCTTACAGAGGAATCTAATAAAACCGTCAAATACAATAGATTCCGTCCTTACGGAGGAATCTAATAATAAAATCGTCAAATACAATAGATTCCCTCCTACGGAGGAATCTAATAATAAAACTGACAAATACAATAGATTCCCTCCTTACGGAGGAATCTAATAAAACTGACAAATACAATAGATTCCCTCCTTACGGAGGAATCTAATAATAATAAAACTGACAAATACAATAGATTCCCTCCTTACGGAGGAATCTAATAATAAAACCGTCAAATACAATAGATTCCCTCCTTATGGAGGAATCTAATAAATATAGCTGTGAGTAGTGATGACAGGCCCAAGCACCATGGGTCCATTTCCACCCATTGGCTTTTAGAAAACAATGCAAGGTGGACACATGCATTAGGCATTTAACATTATTCTCCAAAATTTTGAAGCTACTTGGGTAAATATAAGATAACTATTTTAAAGTCTCTTTTAAGAGCCATGCTTCCTGCTGCCATGTGGTGGTGGCTATGTCCGTAACACAAAATAGTCAAAAATATATGTGACTATCCACCAACATACATCAAACTTTTTATCTAAATCACACATTGCACACAGATGATGTGAGACACTGCTGTTTCCAATTCATTTAATGCCTCGCCATGACAACACCGTTCGATATTTCAAAATCTGTTTGCAATATAGCATCTTCAATATCTTGGCATAATGTCGTCTAAATGTGGTCTCATGAAATGCAATATTCAAAAAATCCAAAATGGATGACTTCCTGTCCTTAGGTGAAAATGGGGGTGCTACAGAGGCCATCTTATTTTAAACCTGTTAACTCTCACTGGCCAACAGGTGGGCCATTTGAATGTGGCTATAAAACAAATACTTTGTTTTACATCAAAAACTCCATCAATGTTCACAAACTTGGTATCAAATTCAAACTTAAAAACTCTTTTGAAATCTATTTTGCAATTAGAACATTACAGTGAAAACATTTAAAAATGATGAGTGCATTTTTAAAACATGAGACATGTAAGCGAAGGCACTTATGTTTCATGTTCTCTGCTTATGATCCAATCCAATGATTGAAGAGAAAACAGCATGCATTTCATTGTGAAGGCCCACTGATGAAATGTAACAACCACATCCGATTGGTTAAGCAAAATTATTACTTTCTAGATTCAATTCTGTTAATATTGTTTAATCTGTGATTATAACAGCTTTATTCACCTGAAATGTCCACTAACATTATGCCAATTGTTTTTAACGGACGTTTATTATACAGGATAAGCTTTTATGTATGTAAATATGTTTGATGCTATTTGTTAAAATACATTTATAAATAGTATAAATGTGAATCTATCTATATGGGGTGTAACAGTTCTCAGTAAAAAAAAAAAAAAAAACGCACGGTTCACCAACCACGGTTTGGTAAGCATTTGTTCCGTGGTTCATCTCTAGTTTTATAACGGCTCCGGATCATACACTTTGGCAAAGAAAATAAAGAGTCAAATAGGCATGCGCAGTTGTAACCTCCGCTAATGCACCTGTATGGCTCTGTAGATGGACACAATTCGCCTGTATTTCACCTGGGTTAACTTTCTACAGGGAGTTGTCCTATTAAATGTAAGTTTGTTAAATCAGTTGATGATTCACAGTTCTGCATGCATTAGAGTGAAGTTGAAAATGGCTAGCTGAGAAAACAAGCCACAAGATAGAAGCCCCTGCATCATTTAAGTCTACTGTCTGGGAACTTTTTCATTTTGCGGTCAATCATAACAGTGATGGTCAAAAAATGTTTACAACACAGGCACTGTTTGCAGACATTACTTGACGCGAGTGCCGTATACTGTTAATAAATCGATGTTTGATTATTTATTTACGCTGACATCACCTGGGAATATATAGCGCGTGGTGCACACAGAGCGCAGGTGAGCCCGAAACTGCACACAGACACAATCCCTTCTGTCTTTGAACAGGCACACGCTGCTAGTTTGGACAGACATGAAAAAAAAAAATTCATTGTCAAAGTTATGTCGCCCTTACTCCATTGATGAAGATGTGGGACCATGTTTCATTACGACATCTCTTCTAGCATACATTTTTAAAGCACGGTTATTCATTATATAGTGATTTACAACTTCTGAATACATGTTGAGTTGAATATGAAAGCACATTGTTGATGCATAAATGCAGATATTAAGTTAAATGTTGATTTAGTAAGAGCATTTTTTGTTAGTTAAGGATACTAATGAAAATAAACCATGGTTTTATTCAGTAATACTGTAGTAGCTATGACTGAAGTAACAATGATTGCTTTCACCATAGTTTTCTTGGCAGAAATCATAGTTTTGATAAAATTAACCATTGTTTTACAATAGAAAATAATATTTCTGTATATTAACCTTGATTTTACTATGTTAATTTTGTGGTTACTATGATTTTACTACAAATATCATTTACTGCTGTAAAACCACAGTGATTTGTATCTATCTATCTATCTATCTATCTATCTATCTATCTTCTTGCAAGCAGGGCATGGCCAAGTGGTCTCAGGGCAAGTGGCAAACGATTTCCACCTGTTTATACACCGGTCTCGCATTCCAGGTAGGAGCCGCGGGAGTATTTAAGGAGAGAAGATATCAGCAGACGGGGAGAGACAGACGCACAGAGCTATGTGTGACTGTTCCACACTGACTGCTGAAAAGCAAGGCTGTTGAATGTGTTTGTTTTTATGTACACTGAAATGTGTGGCATTAAAGTCTTACGCGGTTTGCCACCTGGCTCCCACTCCCTCCATAGGACAGGCAGAGGTCAGCCATATAAATCTCACCCACACACAAAACCACAGTCTGTCAATATATATATACATTTTTAATTGTTTATTTTTTGTTTTATTGCCAACTAATTAATTTTAGCTATAATTTAATATAATTATTTATTGAAAAAATATGTAGATCTGAAGATGATTTCGTAATTAAGTAATTTACCATTTATTTATATTTATATATATATCTATCAATAGGACACAAAAAATCTTCTCTGTGCTATTTTGGGAATCATTCAATAAGCTTGGATGCCCTCTATAGGACATAACTTATAATTTCCACTCAACATACTGGGTTAGACATAGCTTGGATTTTCTATTATTTTTACCTTTCAGTTGATATTTTTTTATTATATTTAATTTATATAAAAATTAAGAAATTTGTTTATTAACATTAAACTTTAAAATTAAATTATTAAATTCTTCGCCATGGCAACACCATTCGATATATAAAAAAATCCCTTCGCAATTTAGCATCGTCAATGTCGTGGCATGTCACCCACAATTGGCACCAGTAACATGAAATACCTGGGAGGAGTATGTCAAATTCCTGAACATGCATTTTTCAAACAATCCAAAATGGCCTACTTCCATTTGGGCAGAGCCTATGACTGTCAGCGTGAAATTTGTCCGGCTTGAGGAGATCTATATGTATATAAAGTTTGGTGATTGTTGATGAAAAGGCATGTGTTAAAGAGCCTCTCAAAATTCTATTTTCAAGGGGCCGGCAGAGAGCCCCCTCATTGACCCACCCATGAAAAAAAACAAAAATTACAAAAACATTTGCACTAACCCGGAGCTTACACAGAAGCCAATAATGACGGCATTAGGGTAACGCACATTTATAAGCTCGGAGTCTACATTAAGGCCATCATATTTTTTATAATTTCATATGTTACTGCTCAGAACAAGCAGTGAAAGTTGGCTTTTTAAAAATGGTTGCTATGTTGGTTTAAAGAGACTCATAATCTTCATGTACCGCTCTGCAATTGTTTCCCTCATAAAAGCAGATCCTCATCCATTGGTTTGCATGACCCCATCAAGAATTCAATAAGAATTAAAACTTTTTAAAATGATTTGCCACACATTGCTTTGCATAAACGTTTACTCGATTTGTCGATTACTCATGCACATCCCTAGTATGTATGAAGCCAGTGATGTGTGTGTGTGTGTGATGCCAGTGCTGTGTGTGACGGTAGTTGTGTGTGAGTTATGCTAGTGATGTCGGTGTGTACAGCAGTGACATGCACAGCGAACATCTGACCAGAGGTGGGGGGTGTGAGGTGATCATCTGATGGGGACAGTTTTCCACTACTGCTATCGTGTCCTTAATTAATGAAAAACATTCGCGAGAGGGCAGCCAGTGGTGCCCTATGCAGACTGTGTTATCGACATAAAGGGAGTGGAGGCCCTGTCGGTGTGTGCCAGTAGAGAGTAGTGTGTTTTGGTAGTGATGTGTGTGAGGGTAGTGATTTATGAGTGATGGAAGTTGTGTGTGTGTGTGTGTGGTGGTAAGTGGCAGCAGTGTTGTGTGATTGCAGTGATGTGTGTGTGAGATGGTATTAATGTGTATGTGTGATGGGGGTAATGTGTTCCTGACAGTAGAAATGTGTATATGGAAGACTGTGTGTGTCGGTAGTGAAATGTGTACCTTGTGACGAGAGCTGATATGATGTCGGTGACAGTGGCGTTGAGCTCAGTGAGCAGTTCTTCGGTTGGTCCAGGTATGGGCAGCTGCTGGGTCAGGTGTTCAACTCGACGGATCTGCTGTCTGTTCTGCCAGATCATATCAGCCAACTTCTCACTCCTGCATTCACAATGAAAAAACAGAAAACACCATACCTGGATGTGTTCAAAGTTGCATCATGATGTGTTGTATGCAACATAGGTTGTACACATCTGAATGAGATGTCTACTGCATTGCATTTTTATCAGAATATATCAAGGGTGTCCAAACTTTTTCTATTGGGGCCAAATTATGAAGCCGTATTTGTGCCAAAACTAAACAAACAAATAGAACGTTTTGTAAACAAACGCAATTCTCTTTGCAAAGGAAAACTCAAATCTCAAATAAACAGAGATTTGCAAATACAAAAGGGCCATTTGAGAGAAAATGAAGGGTAGTTGTCATGTACCACTTACTTAAACAAATGCACTATTTTACATATATAAAAAATTTGTTTCGTATGAACCTACATCATATTCCAAAAATTCCAGAACTGATGTAACTGAGTCAGGTTTGTAGTCCCTCCTTGCTCGCACACACATTTTCATTTCTGCCCACAGATTTTCTATTGGATTGAGGTCAGGTCTTTGTGATGGCCACTCCAATACCATGACTTTGTTGTCCTTAAGCCATTTTACCACAACTTTGGAGGTATGCTTGTCCATTTGAAAGACCCATTTGCGACCAAGCTTTAACTTCCTGGCTCATGTCATGAGATTTTGCTTCAATATATCCAAATAATTTTCCTTCCTCATGATGCCATCTATTTTGTGAAGTGCACCAGTCCCTCCTGCAAAAAAGCACCCCAAAACATGATGCTGCCACCCCCATGCTTCACAGTTGGGATGGTGTTCTTCGGCTCGCAAGCCTCACCCTTTTTCATCCAAACATAATAATGGTCATTATGGCCAAACAGTAAAAAATCTTGTTTCACCAGACCAGAGTACATTTCTCCAAAAATGGGATCTTTGTCCCATTGTGCAATTGTAAGCTGTAGTCTGTCTTTTTTATGGTGGTTTTGGAGCAGTGAATTCTTCCTTGCTGAGCACCCTTTCAGGTTATGTCGATATAGGACTTGTTTTAATGTGGATATAGACACTTGTCTACCTGTTTCCTCCAGTATATTCACAAGGTTCTTTGCTGTTGTTCTGGGATTGATTTGAACTTCGCACCAAACTATGTTCACCTCTAGGAGACATAATGCGTCTCCTTTCTGAGACTGTGTGGTCCCATGGTGTATATACTTGTGTACTATTGTTTGAACAGATGAACGTGGTACATTCAGACATTTGGAAATTGCTCCCAAGGATGAAACAGAAACTTGTGGAGATCAACATAATTGTTTTCTGAGGTCTTGGCTGATTTCTTTTGATTTCCCCATGATGTCAAACAAAGAGGTACTGGGTTTGAAGGTAGGCCTTAAAATACATCCACAGGTACACCTCCAATTAGAAGGTAATTGTCTAATTGCCTTAAGGCTTGACATCATTTTCTGGAAATTTCCAAGCTGCTTCAAGGCAGAGTTAAAGTGTACGTAAACTTCTGACACACTGGATTTGTGATAGTCAATTAAAAGTGAAACAATTTCTGGAAAAATTACTCATGCACAAAGTAGATGTCCTAAACAGCTAAAAATACACTTTTCAGTTATTATTCATGTTTGATATTATACCTCCTTAGACATTAATAATGGACAGTCATAAAATTAACTTTGGTGTTGTTCTACAATATGTGAACTTTACCAGGAAAAAAAATTTGATAGTACAATGCAATCCAAAGATATAGCATATGGAACCATGGTTCCCAAGGTGGACTTTTATTTACCAAAATGTCCAAAAACATCTCCAAGCAAGTTTTATTACACTAAAACAGAATTAATGAAAACTATGAATGCAAAATCTAAAAAAGAAATAAATTATAAAAATACTTAAAATGATATCAACTAAGTCCATAATGATAAAATTCAGATGACTTTGGCCTCTTATTCCATTACTCCAAAAATGTACTATGGTCTGTTTACCCCACGTGGGATATGGGGACATTCCAAATATGGAATCTAACACTCTCTAGACAGCCAATGACAATGGTCTGATACATCTATGATATGGAGGACCATTTTTTGACTGTAAATCGATTCCAGAGAAACCTTCTTCATAGAGGTGTGCTTAGCCACCATAGCATAACACTCTTTGACTAATATTTCAGGGTCTACTCATCGTATTACATCGAGTGTGGGCTTGTTTTATCCAGAGCTCTCTGTAAGTTGTGATATGCCATTTTTTATATCATATGTATATGTCATGAAGTTATAAACCAAAATGTGATAACCTGGTTTTCTCCGTTTATCATACATATGCATTTCACATGCAAATACTCACTGTAGTTTGATATCTGAGTAAAACAAATTTGCTCCTTATATTCTACTAATCAAGACCTTACAAAAGATAAAAAAAAAAAACAACTCATGGATTTGAGATCATCTTAAGTAATAGTGAATATTATGTTACAATGGAGCAACACCCGTTTCCAAAACCAACATGTAGATTGCTTATTACTAAGTACATGGTTACAGGAGCTGTCTGATACAAAGATGCTGAACTACAGGTGAAACTTTTGGCAATATCTCCAGGAGTTTGTCACATCAACATGAAAATAATGTGAAAATGCTGGCAAACATGGAAATTGCAAATTAGCTAGACCCTTATTAAAGTTATTCAACTTTTATTTCATAAAATAAACAATGATGACTTTGGTAAGGACAGGTTTCCTAAGTACTGATGCTCAGCTTCATATGGATTAATAAAAAAGGCCTATGATAAATCCATTTAGTGAGATAACACAAAAAAAAATTTTTAGCATTATAATGGGCTCTGCTGTGACCACTCCTTTGGTTGAAAGCAGATGCACACCAATATACAATGACAGCATTGTACTGAACTACTCCATATCTCCATATTGTGACACTTCATTCATTGATCTTCTGGTTCCAGGTCTAAGCACTGTGTATCGTAAAATAATGTTCAATGTAAGACGAACTTTAAAGCATAAGTGTCAATGTCACCAGAAAAACTAGCCTTAGGCTTAAAGCTATTAACATTTCTTTAAAGTAAAAAGGATAAATAAGGATAAATATATCCTTAAAGATATCCTTACTAAGGATAAAGTGAAAAAGGATAAATAGAACAGTTCAATTAACTGTGATATGATGACTACAAACGCTGTTCCTGCTGGTTGTTTTTATCATGTTATTGCTTCAGATTTGGGTTTTCCTTTGCAAAGAGAATTGTGTTTGTTTGCAAAACTTTCTATTTGTTAAGCACGAATCTGTCTATGTACCAAATGCAGAAATAAATAAGGTGTTGCGGTCTGAGATGCTACTTGACTGCCACTATGCATCACCTAGATTGTTTGCTTAATATTATGCAAGTTTGAATTATGCTGCTCTATGGTATGCTTGTGTAGGCCCTATATGTTTATAAAGGATAGGCTATTACCCTCACCAAGAACACTTGAAATGGAACAGTGACATGTCTTATATGAAATATTATACTAACTTATTCACAATTTTGCCAATGTAAAGCACATATAGAGCTTTTAAGAAGTGATGCAAGGAATGCCTCTTATTTTTCAGTAATTTAATTATAGTATCTGTCCTGTTGTTACTTGCTTAACAAAAAGATTTCAATTTAATCAAAATTATTATGCTCCCCTTTATTTTGTAGCCGTGCATGCTATGATACCAATTTACCTGATACCAATAATTTATTTTTGTGTGGCGCTTCATCCATTTAAATATGGAGTATTCCAAACTCCTATTGAACTCTGCCAGTGGATTAGGCTGGTGGCAACTGCGCTGTGAATTGTGACTGAAAGTGTTAGCATTACTCATTGTTCGGAATATGAATTTCATATAATTTCACGATTGTGGACTGCATCAGCTTAAGGAAGGTCAAGGAGGTGACGGGAACCAGCTGAACAGTCAACGTAAATTTTGATGGTATAAATAATCTTAAAACAACATAAAACTTAAGACGAACACACATGCAGTGTGGTAGCGAGCGTCTCTCTCTCTCGAACTGGCGCAGCCGGCTCATCTTTATCACATCCCGGCTGATTAGCCCAATTCAGGGCTGGCCGTGTGTCCTCACGGCCAGGCCCCACCCTCCTCCTTGTCACATGGACCAAATTATGTTATTTTTCTAAAATCTCTCGCAGGCCACATCAGAGCAGTCGGCATGCCGCAGATGAGTTTGGACACCCGTCAAAAGTCTGACTTTAGCCGAGTGCACACTTTAAAGATTTGACAATTTGGTTGCCAGAAACAACATTTGAACATCAAGATTTAATTTGTTGTAAGGCAAACTCTGTTTCTTAGGTTAAATAGTGTGATGTGCTCACTGATGACCAATTCATTGCTTTTATAATAAATCTTTTCATAATTTTAATTGTTAACCCAGGGACATTCTAAAACTTAACTTAGAACTTAATGCTGGGTTCTCTGTTCCATGTTTCACACGGTTCATACTTTACCATGGGTTAGTAATTAATCTTAGGTATTCATGTTATGAGATTTCACACTGCACATATATAATCCTAGTTAAACATTCTTCAAAACGCAGGTTTAAAAGCAGTGCTACCACTTATGTGTGTGTTTACCAAGCTTGCAGAATATCCAGTCCACCCTCCACTGGTCCTCCATTTCCTGCAAGCTGTTGCCGTCTCTTCCACTGAATCAGCTCATCATCCACAATCACAGTCTGCTGTTTCCTTAACAGAGTTAGAGTCCTCTGATGCTTCTCTGACAGCTCCTACACACAAACACAAAAACACATTCTGGCGAGGACAATACATTTAGACTGAAAGAGGCATCAGACTGACATGTAAAGTGACCAATCAGTTTTTTGGGTTTAATGTCACACATAGAGTAAAAGTGTGACTACAAACATAACATCAGAGCACTTTCATTACTCTATCAGGGAACTTTAATTATGTCTTGCGTTTAACCACGCTAATTACTTTTCAAAAGAAAATAATTAAATAATTAAATGTTTTGGGTAAACTAATCATTATATATATATATATATATATATATATATATATATTAGGGCTGTCGATTTAACGAGTTAATAACGTGCAATTAATTTTACAAAAAACAACACGCAAAAAAAAAAAAAAACGCAATTAATCGCAATGCTTTCCTGAGAAATTCAAGCTTGTAGTACCACCTGTGTACTCCAGAGGGCAGTAAATGAAATTTCAGCTGTGTGAGCAACAAACGGTTTATTACAGTGAACAAAACATTAACAACCCTTCTGCGGACACACAACACAGACATGCGTTATGTTCTTGTGTTCAAAACACTTGGAGCGCAAATGCAAACTAATGGATCTCAAGATGTGTTTAAAGATTGAGTATTAAACTATATTCAACTCGACACAGTGACCTAAACATATTATTTTTATGACACATCACACCCGAGACGCGACAACCATGTATGACGCAGGTCGTGTGGTTTTTTAACTCACAAATATTGAATTACCAACAAGGTTATGGAGGTGTCCTTTAAACTGTTACACCATTTTTACCCAGTCAATCTTTATTTAAGAAACAAGCTCCCTGAAATAGATCCACTTTGCTCCTTCTGCATTGCTGAAGATGAATCTGCCCCTCACCTTTTTTGGGAATGTGTCCACGCTGTAGTATTTTGGAGAAAATTTTGTTTGTTTGTACGTACCTCTATTTTAACTAGTTTTTCTTTGCTTTACAAAAGACGTTTTATTTGGTTTTCACAGTTTTGATAACTTAAGTTAATATTATCCAATTAATCTGTTTATTTTTCTAGCCAAGTTTTTTTATACATGTGTAAATTTATGTCTATAAAGCCCCTATTTGCACTTTTTTGTAAAGACTTGAAATATTATTTAAATACTCTTTGTACCTCCAACAACTCCAAAGCATTGAAAATGTAATGAATATAATGTCTTGGCATTATTGTAAAATACATCTGTAGTATTGTGTACTATGTATACCCCTGGCTTGTTTCTAAACAAATTTAAAACGCAGGTGTACATTGACTGGTCCATAAACAAGCCCTCATAATAACTCTCCAACTGATTGACAAATTCACTTGTGAAATGGATTGCTGTGAACTGTATGCCAATGACTGTCTTATGATCAATAATATGGTAGTAAACAATACATTGTATTCTAAAGCCGCTTTTTGAATGGCCTTATCAACGATTAACTGTTCTGCCAAAAGACTGTAATGCATTTTAATTATCTGAATATTTTTTTATTTTATATATATATATATATATATATATATATATATATATATACATATATATATATATTAATATTTAAAGATAACTATGTATAATTATTTAATCATTATATATTGAATTATTGTTATATGAGGGGCTGTCTCAGTAAATATTTGTACATGCGATTAATTAATAGGGACACCATGTAATTAATTAGATAAAAAAATGTTATCAATTGACAGCCCTAATATACTCATATATATATATATATAAACACACACACATACATACATACATACAAATAGAAGCCATATCTGTGTCTATTAACAATGATAAATCAGTAGTGTGGCAATTTACATAATGCCTCGTTTCCTCCTTTCAGGGAACCAAGGTTACAGCTGTAACAAAGACAGTCGGTCCCTTTCAAGTCGGTCTCTTTGATGCTCACGAGCCAACATGGTAGTGAAAAGCATTGAAAAAACTCCCCTTTGCTTTGACAAATGGGAAGTGGAAGGGAGATTCACTCAGGTTGCCAACATTGCATTACATTACAACCAATTCCATCAGCCAGCCAGGTAAGTTAAGATAATGGAAACAAGCTCCTCTTCGCATAAACAACGGTAAGAGAGAGAGAATGCTGAGGTCATGAAAACAGGTAAAGAAAACTACAAATCAATAACATTAGCCAGGCAGGGTATTAAAACATTGACATATTCACAATTTTTTGCAGTCAAAATTTGGGAAGAGAGGGAGAAAACATCCAAGTTATAAAATCTGGCAAAGGTGTTAGCGGAAGCCCAGCCAGCTCTCAGACAAAGGTATTCTAGGGACACCCCTTTTGCCCAAGCGGAAGTCATGCTCCTGGTAGAATGAGCTTTAACACCCATGGGGCACCAAACGCCTTGCGACTCATGAGCAAAACAGAATCAACATCCCAGTGAGAAAGTCTTTGCTTGGAGATGGCCAGACCTTTTGCACGGCCTCCATAGCAGAGACAAAGAGCTGACCTGAATTGACCCGTTTTAGTCAACACACATGTGCAACGCCTTCATTGCACAAAGCAAGTCCTCTTAGCTTCATTTGATTTAAAAGGAGGGGGGCAAACACTTGCAAGGTGACAATCTGAGCCCTGAAAAAAGTTGCCAACACCATGGGCACGTAACCTTTTAGTGGCTTAAGGACTGCCTTCGACAAGCTTGGTCTAAACTCGAAGCAAGAGTCTTTGGTCAACATGGCCAGAAGAGCAACGAGGCTTCCAACACATTTACCTGAAGCCAAAGCTAGTAGCAGTCTTTAGAGAGAGTATGCATAAACGTACTGCATCTACCACCCAAGAAGATAATGTACTGCTGTCAAAACCTTCCAGAAGGCTTTAGCTCTAGGTCTAGGTGATTTATGTACCACATGGCTTACACACTTGTCCAGGTGGACACGTTCGTCATGACAACTTACTGGAACTCTCGTAGAAGCAAAGCTATCTTTAGCGTGAACTTTGTCAAGCATTCTGTTGTCACTCAGACAAGCCAACATTGTTATTGATTCGAGTTTCATTAGAAGAAAACTTGCTGACTGGCACCAGGATACTCATTGCTCAACTGACTATGAAGCCCAAATAATTCAAGTGTGTTAGCAACAGATGTCTGTGCCAGCATGAAAACTCCTCCGACTGTGCTAACAGCAGCCAATCGTCGAGATGGTGTCCAAATACGTAGACACCACTCAGCCTCCACAGAGCCAATTACATATAAAAATATTTGGTAAATGTAAGGTTAGCAAGGGACAGGCCAAAGGGAAGGAACTTGAACTAAAATGCCACAACCTTAAGAATGGCCAGTGGCAAGGGGCCATTTGTACAGGAAAGTATGTGTCTTTCAGGTGAACTGATCACAAGCCAGTAAACGGACGGATAAAGAGACAACAATTTCTCTCATCAACAAGGTGTTTCCACCTTCTGCAGAAGTGGCACTCACTGGATGATTTTTGTTAGTTTTTGGCACCATTCTGAGTGAACTCTAGAGACTGTTGTGAGTGAAAAATCCCAGGAGATCAGCAGTAACAGAAATACTCAAATCAGCATGTCTGCCACCAACAATCATGCCACAGTCGAAATCACTGTGATTACATGTTTTTCCCATACAAATGGTTGATGTGAACATTAAATGAGGCTCCTGACCCATATCTGCATTATTTTATGCATTGCACTGCTGTCACGATTGGCTGACAATCGCATGAATAAGTAGGTGTACAAGTGTTCCTAATAAAGTGCTCAGTGAGCAAGCATAGAAATTAATTGTAAAAAAACTAGTGAGCTGCCTCGCTGCTTTCTGGCTACACAGGCACCCAATTTCAAATTCAGAACACTGTACATGAGCACCAACTCTGTGCACCATACAAATAGTGCTCCTCATGCTCAGCTCATGGAGACTTGACTTGCAATTTATTTCAATACAAGTGATGACAGAGGAAAGCTTTTGGTGTGTATGCATTACCTGTCTATATTTCTGTAAGGTGTTGGCTTCTCTTGAGAGCCAGGCCTCTAGTGTGGACTTCCTGCTTTGTAGACCGGTTTCTCTCTGCGTACGCTCCGCCGGAGGGATGTTAGACAAACTGTTTATCTGAGCTACAGGACACAAAGAAACAGTCACTTTACAAACACAGTGTCATTCCTTAAAAGTTTCCCAGAAGTCCCTCTTCTGGGTTCATTTTCATCTAAGTTTATTTCCTTTGGTAAGTGTAAAGATTATTTTCGAGTATGCTTGAAAAGATGGTCTTGAGTAAGGTTTGTGTGAACAATTTAAACAATTGCTGTTCATGTAATGTTGTAAATACATTTTCTTCATGAATACTTATTTTACATGTATTGAGATGGCATAAATAATGGTATATATTTGCTTGATTTGATTCTTTTGTATAATTGTAAAAAAAAAATTATCCCCTTTTCTCCCAATTTGGAATGCCCAATTCCCACTTCTTAGTAGGTCCTCATGGTGGCGCGGTAACTCACCTCAATCCAGGTGGTGGAGGACAAGCCTCAGTTGCCTCCACTTCTAAGACAATCAATCTGCACATCTTATCACGTGGCTTGTTGTGCATTACACCTCAGAGACTCCCAGCATGTGGAGGCTCATGCTACGCTCCGCAATCCATGCACAACTTACTACGCGCCCCATTGAGAGCGAGAACCACTAATCATGACCACGAGGAGTTTACCCCATGTGACTCTACTCTTTCTAGCAACTGGGCCAATTTGGTTGCTTAGGAGACCTGGCTGGAGTCACTCAGCACACCCTGGATTCGAACTGTTGACTTCAGGGGTGGTAGTCAGCGTCAATACAGGCTGAGCTACCCAGGCTGCCCTCTTTTGTATACTTTGAATATGCTTAATAAAATCACTGAATTCCTGTCCTTATTGTATGTACTTTTAAAACGCCATATCACAGCATATGCGCAGGCTTGTGTGGACATTCAGATCTTTCTATAAGTGGTGCACAGGAATTTATGTGCTAGTGCAGAGCAGTGCTCGGAAGTGCTTTGGCTGGTGCACAGGAGAGTTCGGGTTGAATGGACGTCCTGCACACAAAAGTGCAGAGGTGGGAGAAAGTCATTGTTTTGCAAGTCACAAGTAAGTCTCAAGTCTTTGCATTCAAGTCTCAAGTCTAGTCCCAAGTCAAGACAGGCAAGTACAAACCAAGTTCCCAAGTCTTCAACTTTAAGCGATAAGTCTTAAAGGGGACCCATTATGCAAAATTCACTTTTACATGGTGTTTGAACATAAATGTGAGTCAAAATGAATGGTTTGTTTTGTTTCTAAAAATAATCAATCATTTGGGTTCAGAAGAACTTTATTTGTCGACTGGAGTCATGTGGATTATTTTGATGCACCCTAAATATGCATTTTGGACCATCAAAAAATGTAGTACATACACTTACATTGTTTAAAGGAGAAGGCCTGAAATTAAATCCTAAAAATCTTAAATTCAGTTTTGATGAAGAAAGAAACTCAGATACATCTTGGATAGCCTGAGCGTGAGTAAATTATCAGCAAATTTCCTTTTTTGGGTAAACTATTCCTTAATTTCGACAAGCTGAGCTGTTGGATTAGCCACACTCCCTCTTTCCAAAACTAGCACTCCATAGATACCAAATTAGCTTCATTGACACCGACAGGATAAGAAACGGTTGTCAAAAACAACAGCAGCAAAATAGCGCCCTCAACTGACAACTGTTGCATGATGTGAGCAACTTTCAACAATGGCATTATGCCTAAATATTGCAACTACAATACTATAAGAATGCACAAAATGATTGGCAGGCAGAAAGCATCATTTTCCGCTGTTAACAGAGTCTAGAGCTGTCACAGAGACCAGTGAGATTTCTTAAGACACTTATTTTAATTAATATCTTTCAGGGAGTAGTAAAAACATTCTTTGCATACCTTTTCATGAAAAAGAAAATAGCTTACAGCACCTTTAACGTTCTGGAACTATTTTGCTGTGACACCTACTGATCAGCTTAAATACTGGGCAAATCACGTCCTGTATTGATACGACAGGGATGGGTGGCAACCCTACCTTCATTGGTCCACAGAGCGTCTTTTAGCTGGTTTCAGAAATAAGGCATGCAAAATAAATTATGCCAAAACTTTAGTTGCAGTGCACTGAGCTCTGTGAAACTAAGTAGCTAGCTAGCTAACCTAGCAAACATAAGTTCAATGCTACTGAACCATAGATGACGTGTAAAAGTTAACAACCTCAACTTACCTCTGTCTGAGGGTTTTCAGATGCCTCACAAAATTGACGTTGTTGATGAAGCATCTGTAATTTTTTAAACAAAGGTTCTACATGTTGCAATCCTTTTTTGCCTTTGATATTGTATTATTTATATCCAAATGAAATTACATTTGATTTCATTTTGGCTGTTATCCTTGATCATCAAACTTGGTCCTCCTACGATCGTGGAAGTTGACTGGTTTGTTCTCTGACTGATTGAATGTGGAGCGTGGAAATGCAGATACTAAAATCAAAAAAAATATTATTGGAGAAATTAATAATTGATTTGCTACACATTTTTAAATGTACAACTCTGATCTTTATTTTTATAAATTATAAAGTCTTTCCAAGTCAGAGAGATTGAGTCAAAGTCAAGTCACAAGTCATTGTTGTCAAAGTAGAGTCAAAAGTCTTCTTTGATTATGTCGCAAGTCATCAAATTTGCGACTCGAGTCCACAAACCTGCAAAATTTGTATTCTCCTGGAAGTTCACAGTAAGTGTGTTAGCCTGACAATTTGGCACACTTTCCTGTAAAGGGTCAGAAATTGTGCCTTTTCAACGAGTGCAGGCATGTTTAGTCCGGTAAATTTTCCAGCCAAATGATCAAAACCTTAGGTTCTGTAAGAGCCCCTTATATTAACTCAAATTGTGTGCAATCACAAGAGCTCGGTCTAGTATCACTGGCACAGGTCTTCCGGAGAGCTCTCTTCACCAAGATAAATTCATACATGGCAAGAGCATCCTTCACTCCCCGATTCACTGATGGAGAGAGCTGAGTTCATGCTTGCACATGTCCTTGTAGTGCAATTTATGTCATGCATATTTTTTTCTAATTTCATTATTTTCTCCGAGGGTCAAGTTATAATGTTAGTAAAGTCTTTTTTCTTTACACCAAAACCATCAATATTTAGTAATATATATTTAAAATGATCATATATTACTAAATTCTGTTGGTTTTGGTGCAAATATACCAGCTTATACCCAGTCTCTAGCCCACTGACTGAAACACTAGTTTTTCTACTCTCTTCCCTTTAAAAACCTCAATGTAAACACCCACTGTTATGATTGGCCAACATTGTTCAACCCCTCAAATACAGTCATATATGTTTGAACCGCATTCTGTCAGGAGAGAATGAACCAGCTCCACAACAAAACATATTTTTAGGGTTTGAATATAATGCACATTCAACACAAAATAACAATTGCAATAAAGTTAGTGAAACGCATTGCATCCGAATCAAACTTATTACTTAAGCCCAACCGCACCATAAAATCACAAAAACTCATTTTGCTCATGAATTAAACTGGTTACATACGGTTTTGCAGTCGGGTCCAATAGTGTTTTTTAACTGCCCTTAACCATAAAACACCACCTGCATCAATTTAGTATGCTACTTTCTAAAGCATGTGCATAATTAATCAAAATTCTGCCGAAAAGTCTGTTGTCTGTGGATGTTTCTGGGAATTTATTGATGGAAAAATATTTTTTAAATTAAAAAAAAAAACAAAAAGGTCTGCTTCTGTATTACATGCACTAGTTTTTTAAAATGTAAATAAAGTAAAAATGACAGTAATGATTATATGGTTACTGATATTTTAAAATGAATATTTGCTGAATATAAACAACTTGTGCTTGGTAAAAGTTTTGTATATTATTTTATTGAAAAAGCCAGTTGAAATAAATTTATAAAATATGATACAGTAGGCTTTTGAGGTATATCTCTCAATCACCATTAGATTCCATTCATGCCCACATACACAAAATTTACAAAACAATTCTGAATTATAAATTTTTTAAGATATAAAGTATGAACTAATACTTCTGTTTATTTTCGTATACCTAGCATACTCTGACATTATAAAGATCTCATTATTATACATTACAAGCTTTTATATCATTTTACAACAAGTTCCTGAGACTCAGCGAAAAAAAATTTACAATTTCCCTTTTCCAAATATACTGTTTGGTGCATAAAATATGTATGATAAAAATTGTTTGTTGAAAAAATATATATTTTATTCATATTGTATTTTATGTGATGAATTGAACTGTGATTAATTTCAATCCATATTTATAGACCAACGATAAGTTGTTATGGCCAAACTCTCAAATATTTGGTATCTCTGAAAAGTCCAGGGAGTCCAACATTTTCCATTGTAGAAAATCAAAACAGAAAGACACAGGGCAGCTGAATGAAACAAAGTAGGGTCACCATTCAAGTTACAACACAACACAGGGTCTTTTAAAAGCAGCACGAGATGAATGACAATGGTCAAAGACGTCTGTCTAGTGCATGAATATATACAAAAATAATTGTAAAAAAAAATAGTCAAGATGTGCAAAAGAAGGTGTCCTGTGCAAGTCTCTTGTGATGTTGTGGAATTATAGGCCACTAAGCCTGTCTGTCCTTAATCTCTTCTCTTCAGTTTTTTCGACTGAGCAGCAGTGGGTGGGGCCAAGGGCGCGATGATATAAAAGTAGGTGTTGAAGTCTTGCTGTGGAGGCAGTCATCAACTAATGAGCCCCTAATGGGGTTTTTCCACTGAACAGTATGGCTCGACTTGACTCTGCTCGCTTTTTGGGGTTTTTCCACTGTGGATAGTACCTGGTACTTGTTTTTAGAACCATCTCGGTTGAGGTTCCAGACGAGCTGAGCCGATACTAAATACGAGGTCAAAACCCTGCAGATCACGGATTGAAAATAGTCACTACCGGCGTCATTGCTATAAACTAGATGGCAGGTTAGCTTACCCTCGTGTGTCGTCTTTGAGCCATTTTGTCTTGCCGCAGTCAGCCTCTTTTGAAACAAAGTTTGTCGTCTTGCTGTGAAAAACAGCCACATGCCGAGAATCAAGAACACATTCATTCATTGCTCCTTTGTTGTGTGTTTGTGTCACGTTTAAAATTATGTCACGGCAGTAGAGGTGGCGCAACTATGACGATCAGCCTATAATCCCACCCACGTTGAGGCTGCACTAAACTGCAGTGGAAAAGCAAGCTCAGAAAAGACTATTCGAACCGTAACATGCAGTGGAAAAGTGCCATAAGTTACGTAGAGAAACCAAATAAGTAGAGAATGAGGTGTTTTTTGCTGCTTGGATTCAATAAATCATTTTTTTTTTAAATTTTACACTGGGGAGGAAGTTTTGAGTTCAGAAATGTACAGAATATTTTTATAGTATAATGACCTCTAATATTTCAAAATATCAAGGGAAATTTGATTCCTCAAGACATGATGTGTTATGTTAATAATGAGCGATCCAAGTGCTGTTTTGAGAAATTACTCTATAGCAAAATAACATAGCATGACATTTCCAAAGTTTTACATTTCCAGTCATATTTTGTGGTCCAAGCAGCGAAGGTGCAGGAACCCTATTGTATTCGTACTAGGGCTGGGATAAACGATTATTTTTTTAAACGATTAATCTAGCGATTATTTTTTCGATGCATCGATTAATCTAACGATTAATTTTTCCAGTCCGATTCGATTTCGATTCGATTAATCGACTTGTGACAACACCGGTAATACCTGTTTCATCGGGGGTGGGGGTGTATAAAATGTAAAAAAAAAAAAAAACATTTGCCGGGAGTTTGATTGACTGGCGATCTGATCAATCAATCATAATACGCCATTTTTGTCCGACAAAATAGTCAGGAGAGAGAAGATTAATGTCGGTGGATTTGAATTTGAATAATGGATTGTAGGCTACTGTACTGACATCTTTCCGCGTTTAAAACAACAGTCCTTCTGATGTAGGCTACATTCATGTTTAGCCTATTTGATGCTATAAAATAACCAAGGAAAAGATGATCGGTTCACGAGCAGCTTTAACTGAGGCAATCTGTCACGGCACATTAAAGAGCCACAAAATAGTTGGCCTATTTATGGCTTAATTTTCTTTGAATGACCAAATTTGAAAGTTGAGACTTTATTAAATGTTACCTGCTTGGTCCTGTCTGTCAGCGCGTTGTCAGTGTCCTCTATGTATTTTTCACGACATTCATAGCTATAAGCGCATTATTAATAGCTATAAGCGAAAACTTTAGGTGTCGACAACGTATTATAGCCTACTCCAACATCGAGTGCAAAGTGGGGAGTTGAAAAAAAACTTACGGTGCTCTGTCATCTGCAGCTGCATCCGGGTGGCGCTAGAATGGAAGGCCATCTCCATTTTGCAAAGATGACATATCACGGAATTTTTTCCTTTTAAATTAAATAATTCCCATACTTTAGAGGAACGAGTGCATGCCGCCTTGCACTTCTGATAGTCTGAGGAGCCACTCGTGTTGGCGCCGGTGCCGCCATCTTTGTTTTGGGTCTGACAATTCGACGCGCATATTTTGCGTCGACGTATTTTTTGCGTCGACGTCATCGATTACGTCGACGCGTCGTCCCAGCCCTAATTCGTACAGATTTTCTGTTTATTAGGGGTCCAAGCACCAAAGCATTTTCCATCATGATCATTTTTCAGACAATTAGAATTTTCTGAAAAACCTACTTTTTCGAAGTCATCCTAAGCCATTTGTCTGATTTGCACGAACATTTGCCTGCATCATCTAGAGGTACTCCCAATAAAAAAAAATTCACAGAATTTTTATAAACCATACCGCTTTCGAATGGCGCTTCAATAAATTACAAGAAGAAAGCGCAAAATTGAACTTGAGGCTGTATCTCAACAATGCTTTGAGGGATTGGGATGAAACATGGTACGTGTCATCACCATTAGGCCCAGAGGTTACCTGCAGCGTTTTGGTGCACTGATCCTTACTGGTCACGAGATATGAAAAAAGCAAATTGTTTATAACTTCTGATCAGTTTGTAATAAAATCGTCAAATCTGTCTCATAAGATTCAGTGGGGTATAGCAAGTATATCGATATGAAATATTCCTATGTCTGCCATTTTGGACGTCGGCCATTTAGAATTTTTTGGGACGAAACTTGGTACATGTCATCACCATTAGGCTCCGAGTTTACTTGCAGCCCCCAACTGGTCAGGAGATAGAAAAATGGCTATTTTGGCTTATAACTCTTGAACACTTTCCTGCATGATAACCATCTTGCCCAGATACTACTTGAGCATTACAGCGCCACTTACTGGACAAAAATTCTACAAACTAGCTATTATTAATTAATTTTAAATAAATCTGTATGATGAGTTACACAAAAACATTCAATTATAATAAAAAAAACAGCTAAGTCTTAGCTAATTTATTTTGAATTTCCCATGATGTCAAGCAAAGAGGCACTGTGTTTAAAAGTAGGCCTTAAAATACATCCACAAGTACACCTCCAGTCCAGTACACCTCCTATCAGTAGCTAATTAGCTAAATGTCTTAAGGCTTGAAGTTTTCTGGAATTTTCCAAGCTGCTAAAAGGCACAGTTATCTTGTATGTAAACTTCTGACCAACTGGAATTGTGATATAGTCAATTAAAAGTGAAACAATCTGTCTGTAAACAATTGATGGAAAAATTACTTCTGACTTCAACTGTATATGTACTACACTGGCTTAATCAGACAATATCTGGCCTCTGCATTCTGTGTATATTGATGAACGGTCTTTTCTTTTCTTTAAATACCCATAATAGCGTTAGTTACATGACACTTAAGGGCGCTTTATATCAAATCATATGGATAGACTATAAAAGGAAGGGTCAAACATCTACCGCTCCTTTTACCATGATGATTCCGATAGATTGCTTTGTTCTGTGATGTGTTTCAAGTGTATAGCCAACATTTGGGAAGCAACCATTTTGACAAACTTTGCAAGTTGAATTGTAATGATAAAACATTTCATTTAGCCAAGCTGCTCAGTGTGTACCTGCTAGAGGGTGTCGCATGCTCACACAGCGCTGACTGAAGTGGTAAATGCAGATTATCAGATTTTAAAATGCAGCCTTTTGTTGTTTAGTAATCGCGTAAGGCCATATTTCATTTTCAATCTTCATTAAATCAGTCGTGCAGCTTTAATATATACCATACCAATGCTTTAGAGGTGAAAGTCTGCAGATTTTATGCCCAAATTCATTTACTGATCTACTGATTTCTAGAGAACTTTCTAGATAGACTTGGTTTAGATACAATTACCTACATTAACTAATATGCATTTTGCAGTTTTCTTATTTTTATACTACTTTTCTACTGCAGCTGGGTTATTTTAAATAAATTAGATTTTCATTTATTTTACATTTATACTATTTTGCCGACTTCCTATGTGGTGCACGATTTTTTTGTGTGCATTATTTCTATTGATTTCTTTAACCAGGTTGCCTTGAATTCTAATGAAGAACATATTTGAATCATGATGGCATTACTTTTTAGTTGAGTACATTTAAAGGTTGAAAAATCAAATTGTTATGTGTAAATATTCTAAAAGTTTACAAAAAAAATGATTTTGTTTTGTTTTGCCATATCGCCCAGTCCTACAGTAATGAAAAAGTTGATGCCATTTTCCATTGCCCTTTTAGCATATAGTTTGTTTAAAAAAAGTGAAACAATTCATTAACATAACCATGCCTACCACTACAGATATTTAATACTTTGTATGACATTATATTTCGAAAAGTGAATATAAGCCATTTAAAGATGGTTTTAAGGATTCTGTGTGTAAAACTCACCCTGTATCCTTAGACTCTCCTGGTACTGTATGATGAAGTACTCTTGACTGTGCTGCAGCTTGCGCAGGTCGTTATCAGTGTCCTGTGTCATGACGCGCAGCTCCTCAAATGTCTGATTGATCTGCTGGTATCTTTGAGGGGTTCCGTCCACTGGACCAGAAACTGAACTACTGACCTGACACACAAACACATACTGTCACACAACCATATACATTTCCACTAACAAAAACTGTTGCCGGCCAGCGAGAACAGGAATTATAGAATTATATACAAGTTTACAGGACAAATTGAAAAAATACAGTTATCTCATTTTGGTGTTTATTTTGCATTGTAACACATTAGAGTAAGCATAATATGTGACATAATAATGACAGAATCAAGTCTTATGAACAATAAACATTCATTAACAATTATTATTCA
The DNA here is from genome assembly GCF_025860055.1 of Xyrauchen texanus. NCBI lineage: Eukaryota > Metazoa > Chordata > Actinopteri > Cypriniformes > Catostomidae > Xyrauchen > Xyrauchen texanus. Next base: position 4,937,663 of record NC_068308.1, on the reverse strand, counting down.
TCAACATTCAACTATAAATGTTCATTATAGCTTAATTTCCTGACATGAAGTAAACTGTGTGCAGCGTTTCTCTACAGCCAAAAGATAGCAACATAACACAGTTTTAATGTGATTCTGAAGTGATTTACGATGGGCACTGCTTTTGCCAGTGTGCGGGATAAAACGTGCTGTAGTCACGGATTAGGACTTTGAAAGCTGCCTGGAAAGTTTAAACCCTTGAGGCAGCAAAGCACTGTCATTATTGAGATAACATTACACTGTATACGTGTGGCATCAACTAAGGGGTTCCTGATGTTTCGTGTAAATACTTTCACCGGACATTTTGTCGGACAATTTTTCAATTCATTGGGACACTTTACATGGTCAAAAACCAGTCTTTCCCAGCTAACAGAAACCCTGAAACATACAATCACTGACCACACAAACAATTAGGGATGTCGTGATTATACAGTTTCACTATTAACAGCAATTAAAAGTGCCACGGTTAATTTAATGGTAAAAACTTCTGTTAAAAAATGAAATCTTTACTTAAATGTATTACATTCTTGTGGCAGAAGAATTAATCATCAGTTAATAAGACAATACAAAAAGCAGCTTTAGAATACAATGTATTGTTTACTACCATATTATTGATCATAAGACAGTCATTGGCATACAGTTCACAGCAATCCATTTCCAATCCAATCGAATTTGTCAATCAATTGGAGATTTATTATGTGGGCTTGTTTAAGAACCTGTCAATTTACACCTGCGTCAGACATGCTTGTGTAGCGTCTCAGGTGTGTCGCATCATAAACCTTTTTAGGTCACGGTGTCAACTTAAATATAGTTTAATACTTAGAACACATCTTGAGATCCCTTATTTGGATTTGCGCTCCATCAAGTGTTTTGAATGCAAGAACATCTTTGTGTTGTTCTCACTGATCTATATATGTGGTGGTTCTGCTGTTCAAGGGTGTTTTTCTTAACTGTATAAACTGCGTTTTGCCATGCAGCTGAAGTTTCACTTAGTGGCCTCTGGAGTAAACAGGTGGTACTACAAGCTTGCATTTCTCAGGAATCTTCCATATTACGTTCTTCCATATTACGTATATATATATATATATATATATATATATATATATGTTATGTATGTTGTGGTGTTGATTAACATTGTTTCTAGATTATTGTGCAGAATGATCAGATGCATTTTAAATGATTGCAAAAAGCTTCATTGACCAAAAAAAATAAAAAAAAGAACTTCATCACAAAAAAACACATTTCACAGTTTTTTGGCCCTGGCACAAATGACCAGCTAACATCATTTCAATAATCATTTCAGCAGCACATGGGAAAGTGTGAATGAGTACTAGTCAGGTGAAATCACTATCATTCTGATTGGATTATAAGAGCAGACTGATTGCTATAAAAGGAGGGAAGAATTGCTTCCAATCATTGTGTTACTGTTAGCAATGGTTACCTCTAAATAAAGACGTGCAGCCATCATCACTTTGCATCAAAATGGCCTCACATGCAATGAAATAGCTGTAAAGAATATTGCACCTGAAAGAATCATTTACCGGATCATCAAGAACTTCAAGGAGAGAGGTTCAACTGCAGTGAAGAAGGCTTCAGGACATCCCAGAGGGTACAGCATGAACCAGGACCATGTCCTCCTGAGGAGTCAGCTATAGAATCGTGTCACCACCAGTGCAGATCTTGCTCAATATTGGCAGCAGGTTGGTGTAAGTGCATCTGCACGCACAGTGAAGCGAAGACTTTTGGACAATGGCCTGGTGTCAAGAAGCAGCAAAGAAGCCAATTCTCTCCAAGAAAAAAACATCAAGGACAGACTGAAATTCTGCAGGAAGTACAAGGATTAGACAGCAGAAGACTGGTGCAAAGATATTTTCTCTGATGAAGCCCCCTTCTGACTGTTTGGGACATCTGGAAAAATCGATAGTCCGGAGAAGAAAAGGTGAACGCTACCATGTTTCCCGTCTCGTGCCAACAGCGAAGCATCCTGAGACCATCCAGGTGTGGAGTTGCTTTTCATCCAAGGGAGTGGGTTCTCTCACAATTCTACCCAAAAACACTGCCATGAATAAAGAATGGTATCAAAACAACCTGCAAGAGCAACTTCTCCCAAGGATCCAGGAGAAATGTGGTGATGATCTGGGCATTTTCCAGCATGATGGGGCACCATGTCACAAGGTGTTATAATGAAGTGGCTCAGAGATCATTACATTGAAATTTTGGATCCGTGGCCAAGCAACTCCCCAGATTTTAATCCCATAGAGAACCTGTGGTCAGTCCTCAAAAGGCGAGTGGACAAGAAGCCCACAAATCGTGATCAACTACGAGGGCTAATAAGGCAAGAAAGGATCGCAATCAGTCAGGATTTGGCCCAGAAGCTGATATCCAGCATGCCAGATTGAAATGCAGAAGTTATGAAGAACAAGGGTCAACAATGTAAATATTGACTCATTGCATATATTGAATGTTTTTGCCAAAAAAATCCTTTAAAACGTATGAAATGCGTATTGTTTTCCAGTATAACATAGAAATATGTGAAAAAATAATCTACAAATACTGAAGCAGCAAACTTTGCAAAACACAAAATGTATGTCACTGCCAATACTTTTAGCCATGGCAGTATACACACACGCACGCACGCACGCACGCACGCACGCACGCACGCACAAGTTTGGAATAATGTACAGATTTTGCTGTTTCGGATGGAAAATGGTACTTTAATTCACCAAAGTCGCATTCAACTTATCAAAGTACAGTCAGCACATTACTGTAAAAAGTTATTTTTGATCAAATCTAGACTGGCCCCATTTCCAGCAGCCATCCCTCCAACAAATTATCCTTGAGTAATCATACTAAATTGCTAATTTTGTACTAGAAATTCACTTGCCATTTATATTATATATGATTGAAAGCTGTTTGGTTTGTTAAATGAAGCTTAACATTGAGTTTATTTTTGAGTTGACACAGTATACAATAGACTGGCATGTCTTAAGGTGAATATTAGGTAAAAAAATAAAACAGATTCTTGAGGAATGAAGGCTATACAATGCTATACAATGCAAAAAACTGAAGATTTAATTCAAAGGTGTACACTACAGTCTTCAAACACAAAGGACAACTGGCTCTAACAAGGACAGAAAGAGCGGATATGTAGATCAGAGTTACTAGTTTGACAATAGACACCTCATATGTCCTATGCTGACAGCTTCATTGAATTCTACCTGCTCAACACCAGTTTCATGTACAATAGTAAAGAGAAGACTCAGGGGTGCAGGCCTTATGGGAAGAATTGCAAAGAAAAAGTCACTTTTGAAACAAAAAAACAAAAAGAAAAAGGTTAGAGTGGGCAAAGAAACACAGACATTGGACAACAGAAAATTGGAAAAGAGTGTTATGGATCTTAACCCCTCTTGATCTGTTGTGGGATCAGCTAGACTGTAAAGTGCGTGAGAAGTGCCCGACAAGGGAGCCACATCTATGGCAAGTGCCACAGGAAGCATGGGGTGAAATGTCACCTGAGTTTCTGGACAAACTGATGGCTAGAATGCCATGGATCTGCCAAAATCTGTACATAATTCCAAACTTTTGGCCCACAGTGTATTTACAAAGGCAAGGCACAATTGGAAGAATTACGTGTTATGTCATTATTACCTTATCTGAACCACTACACCTCCACTTATAACATTTTCTTTTTTTTTAAATTAGATGTGGAGTTGGACACTAACGTTTTTTTATGGAAAGCAGAAGGCAAAGAGAAGACAGTTTATGGTCAACTACAATATTTTAACATTTAAATTTTCTTCTTAACCCATTATTTGATTGGGCGGACAAATAATAATACATTTTGACACAAAATTAGATAAGAAATGTAAATAAATAATTTATTTTCAAGAAGATAGTTGGATGTTTTTTAAAAATGTGAGATATAAATATTAATATGCATCACAATGAACTAGCCTCCCACACATATATAGGCCACACATTTTACAGTAGTTATTTACACAAGGTTTTTCTGTCTTCGTTTGGAACACCTCTGATCTTCAAGTCCTTTTACCTCTTTCAGTCTTTGCAGTATTTTCTCCCATATTTTACCTTTTCGTGTAACTGTTGTTTATAACTGCTTTTTCTCAACAGTTCTTCATTCTTCAATTTCTGATGTAGACGTGACTCACCACATTCTTATAGAGTGCCAGCCATCTTTACTCAGATGCTGCATCTGCATGTATTTTCACAGCAACAATCGCAGGAAACAATGAATGGGGGCTGAATACATTTTCGTAATTTTTTTATTCTGAATACGCAATGCCGTTACATTAACTCCACTACAGCCCAACCCTGTGTACCACAGCTAAAAAAGCCAAGAAGTGTGTGTGTGTGTGTGTGTGTGTGTGTGTGTGTGTGTAACTTACATTTGTTGCTTCCTGTACAAGTCTTCTCTCCATGTACAGAATGTGTTTGACACACCGCACAAGCTCCAGAGGACAAGGGTCATATGCACTCTATGAAACAAAAACATCTGATTTACACCAATGACACAAACTAGGGCTGCACCTAACAATCATTTTTTTTAGCGATTGATCTAATGATTCTTTTTCCGATAAGTCGATTAATCTAACGACTAATTTGTCGATTTTTCTAAAGATTTTTTATTATTTACTTGATTAATATAACAATTAATTAACCAAAAATAAATATAAAAAACTTGTCTCATTAATATTTCAATATTTTATTAAATGATCTTCTCTTAAACACAAACAAATGTACAAGAAACAAATTGTGCACTGCAGGGCATTATACTGCAACAAAAATAGCCCTGTCTTAAATGGTAATCTCCGTTTCACAGTCCAACATTAATTTTATTTTGGAGAGATTTTATGTTGGACTGCTAAACTCGAGGTTGCACAATGTTTTGATATTCCTCCTGAAATTGACTTGAATTTTACATTTGTTTCATTTATTTTGTTGTTGGTTTGCTAACAAACCACACCTCTTATGCACCACACCTCCCACCATTACCCCTGGAAAATCATCCTCCTTTTTTATCGTGGCTGCTAATGATTCTAATATGGCATTCATAAAATTATTTAAAAAAATTATAAAAATAAATAAAACAAATGATTTAGCTCAAAAACTTAATGATAAACAGCTGCAATTATATAAACATTTTATTAAAAAAATAATTAAGACACAGATGACTTTTACACAGGGGCCCAAGTGAATCTCTAAGGACATTTGGAAAAAAGCAATGCAATGGAGTACTAAACCTTCTCAATGTCTCAGCTGCAACGTGTGCAATACAATGTAACAAAAAACTACTCTAATGCTATTGTATAATGTAATTAAGTTGAATCATAAAATGTATCATATAATCATGCTGCTGCCCTATGCGACAGTAACACCTAAAATGTTACCTTTAAAACACAATCGTGGTGATAAAAATAGGATAAATGACGTAAACAAAATGTATAAATAGTTTACAATATAATTCCAAACAAAAGACCATACAACCAACAATAATCGTATCAGTACCAGCCACATCGCAAAATGGCTTAAGAAAGGATATACAAATAAAAAACAATGCAATACCGAAATATGTATGCACTTAAATTATTGTTGAAATTAACTAAACTAGGGCTGTGCCTCTCAAATACATTTTCAGCCAGCAGTTCGGCTAAGAGTGTGCATTGTGAGCAAAAACCGCTCCGGGATCACTTCATTTTGGCCCTTACAGGTTGCCATACACCAGTAATGATGACGTGCAAAAAAGAGATGCAACTCACACTTATTCTGTTTTAATGGAGATAACTCCTCACAAAACAAACTCAAACTGTCATAATTTTTCCCTCAAATGTCAAACTACTACACATGGCAACCTATAGGATCCCAAGGGATAGTCTTGCTTGCTATCTAATGCCTGATGACATCTAGCAAAATTTTTATTTTAATTAAATAGAACTAGCTATAGTTAAAACCATTACAATGTAGAGAATATAGATCTATCTGTTGTGTACTGTACAGGTAGGGGAGTGGGATTTCAGTGGTCACTAGTCGAATTTGACTCGACTAATGGGCTTGACAATCAACTATTAAAAAAACAGTAGTCGTGCAAGCCCTAGTGGCTAGTGACTTTGGAACAACACTAGCCACAGTGGAAGGTGTGCAAAAAAGTAAATGTCAAGGCCCAGGTAAATTTATGATCACAATCATATTTGCCACATAATGACACTGAATAGTGACACCGGCCTGTTCTTTTCGGAGCTTGACTGTATGGAGTAAATATTCACTTCAGGGTTACTGCAGGTTTTATGAAGATAAATTTAAGACTTTAAGACCTTTTTAAGACCAACTAAAGAAAATTTAAGGAAACAATGTGTTTTTTTTTTAAATGAAGGATCATGTTTTTATTTAGTACTGCCCTGAAGAAGCTATTTGACATAACACATCCCTCAAATATATTCAACATATATTAATTACACACCTGATCCTGTTAAGAAGTTTACATTCCCTAGGTTTCTAATATGGTGTGTTTCTTTCTCGATGATCAATGACTGTTTGTGTAATAATTTTTCATGAATCCCTGCTTTGTCCTGAGCAGTGAAGATGTCCACTTTTCTTAAGCTAAAAACCTCTCTCTTTGATTTGGCTTATAACCAATGAGGAAGTTTTATTGCACTGTATTTTAGTGATGATACTGTCTTGTCTAATTGTACTGTTCTTTATTGTGCAGCACACTGGTCAACCCTGGTTGTGTTTAATGGTGCTATATAAATAAAATTGCCATTGACATTGAATGTTTGTGTAATAATTGTTCATGAATACCTGCTTTGTCCTGAACAGTGAAGATGTTCACTTTTCTTAAGAAAAAACCCAACTACAGTAAAATCTTTGAGTTATATATTTGAGGTCCAGATTTTGACAATTGAGGGACTAATACACAACTATTACAAAAGGTGCAAACATTTATTGATGCTCAAGAAGGCAACATAAGAAGAACCAAGGGGTGCAAACTTTTGAACATTATGATTTGAGTAAATAAGTACATTTTGTGTTATGTAGCTTTTGAAGGGTAGTACTACATAAAAAATATAAATCTCTTATAGGCTATTTGTATACATTCAGAAAGGGGTGTGGAAACTTATAAAAACAAAAGGGTTAAACAAACTTCTGCACTTAACTGTATAGGCTATATAGTTTGTGAAAATGTATATTTATATTTTATATTTAGTTTTTTCACCATTTAACCACATTTTAGCTTTTTTTTAAATGTACAAATTCCATGTAGCCTATCCATCCATCCATCCATCTTCAACCGCTTATCCGAAGTCAGGTCGCGGGGGCAGCTGCTCCAGCAGGGGGCCCCAAACGTCCCTATCCCGAGCCACATTAACCAGCTCTGACTGGGGGACCCAGAGGCATTCCCAGGCCAGTGTGGAGATGTAATCTCCCCACCTAATCCTGGGTCTTCCCCGAGGCCTCCTCCCAGCTGGACGTGCCTGAAACACCTCCCTAGGGAGGCAGCCAGGGGGCATCCTTACCAGATGCCCAAACCACCTCAACTCACGCAAAGGAGCAGCGGCTCTACTCCGAGCTCCTCACGGATGACTGAGCTCCTCACCCTGTCTCTAAGGGAGAAGCCCGCCACCCTTCTGAGGAAGCCCATTTCGGCCGCATGTACTCGCGACCTAGTTCTTTCGGTCATGACCCAGCCTTCATGACCATAGGTGAGGGTAGGGACAAAAATTGACCGGTAGATCGAGAGCTTTGCTTTCAGGCTCAGCTCTCTTTTCGTGACAACGGTGCGATAGAGTGAGTGCAATACCACCCCCCCGCTGCCCCGATTCTCCGGCCAACCTCCCGCTCCATTGTCCACTCACTCGTGAACAAGACCCCGAGGTACTTGAACTCCTCCACTTGGGGCAATACCTCCTTCCCTACCTGGAGTACGCACTCCATCGGTTTCCTGCTGAGAACCATGGCCTCAGATTTAGAGGTGCTAATCCTCATCCCAGCCGCTTCACACTCGACTGCCAAGCGATCCAGTGAGAGCTGAAGGTCACAGACCGATGATGACATGAAGACAACATCATCTGCAAAAAGCCCACCGAACCACACACCTTCCCCACCCCGACTACGCCTCGATGTCCTGTCCATGAATATCACAAACTGGATTGGTGACAAAGTACAGCCTTGGCGGAGACAACCCCCACATGGAATGAACTTGACTTCATGCCGAGGACCCGGACACAGCTCTCGTTTTGGACGTACATGGATTGGATCGCCCTAAGAAGGGACCCCCCCCACCCCACCCCGTACTCCCACATTCTCTCCCGGGGGACCCAGTCATATGCCTTCTCCAGATCCACAAAACACATGTAGACCGGATGGGCATAATCCCAGGCCCCCTCCAGGATCCTTGCGAGAGTAAAGATCTGGTCCGTCGTTCCACGGCCAGGACGAAAACTGCATTATTTCTCTTCAATCCGAGGTTCGACAATCGGCCGAACCCTCCTCTCCAGCACCTTGGAGTAAACTTTACCAGGGAGGCTGAGAAGTGTGATACCCCTGTAGTTGGCACACACTCTCTGACCCCCCTTTTTGAAGAGGGGAACCACCACCCCCGTTCTGCCTCTCCTTAGGCACTGCCCCAGATTTCCATGCAATGTTGAAGAGGCGTGTCATCCATGACACCCCCTCCACATCCAAAGCTTCCAGCATTTCTTGTCGGATCTCATCAATCCCCGGGGCTTTGCCACTGCAGAGTTGTTTGACTACCTCAGTGACTTCCCCCAGGGAAATAGAATCTGATCCCCCATCAGCCTCCGGCTCTGCCTCTAGCATAGAGGGCGTGTTGGGATTTAGGAGTTCTTCAAAGTGTTCCTTCCACCACCCAATAACCTCCTCGGTTGAGGTCAACAGCGTCCCATCTTTGCTGTCTACAGCTTGGATGGTTCCCCGTTTCCCCCTCCTAAGGTGGCGGACGGTTTTCCAGAAGCACTTTGGTGCAGACCGAAAGTCCTTCTCTATGGCTTCTCTGAACTTTTCCCACACCCACTGCTTTGCCTCCCTCACGGCCGAGGCCGCAGCCCTTCGGGCCTGTCGGTACCTTGCAACTGCCTCTGGAGACCTCCGGGACAACAAATCCTGGAAGGCCTCTTTCTTCAGTCGGACGGCTTCCCTGACCACCCCTTGTGGCACCTAAAACCTTGAGGCTGCAGCTCGCCACCGTGGCTTCGGCAATGGAAGCTTTGAACATTGCCCACTCTGGTTCAATGTCCCCAACCAGAAAAGCTCTGAAGGAGGTGTGAGTTGAAGATCTCACGGACAGGGACCTCCTCAAAGCGTTCCCAGTTCACCCGCACTACTCGATTGGGCTTCCCAGGTCTGTCCAGAGTCTTTCCCCACCCCATGACCCAACTCACCACCAGATGGTGATCGGTTGATAGCTCTGCCCCACTCTTCACCCAAGTGTCCAAAACATATGGCCTCAGATCCGACGACACGATTACAAAATCGATCATCGACCTTCGGCCTAGGGTGCTCTGTTACCACGTACACTTATGAGCATCCTTATGTTCGAACATGGTGTTTGTTATAGATAATCCATGACTAGCACATAAGTCTAATAACAAACATCCACTTGAGTTCAGATCGAATCACGCCTTTCCAGGTGTCCCTGTCATTTCCCACGTGTACGTTGAAGTCACCCAGCATCACTATGGAGTCCCCTACTGGGGCCCTATTCAGGACTCCATTCAGGGTCTCCAAGAAGGCCAAATACTCTGAACTGCTGTTCGGTGCATATGCACAGACAACATTCAGAGTCCCCCCCCACACAACCCGTAGGCGTATGGTGGCGACCCTCTCGTCCACCGGGGTAAACTCCAACATAGCGGCACTCAACCAGGGGCTCGTGAGTATCCCCACACCCGCCCGTCACCTCACACCCTGGGAAACTCCAGAGAAGAATAGAGTCCATCCCCTATCCAGGAGTACGGATCCAGAGCCAAAACTGTGCGTCGAAGTAAGAACCACCAGATCCAACTGGTAACGCTCCAGCTCCCTCACCAGTTCCGGCTCCTTCCCACCCAGTGAGGTGACATTCCACGTCCCCAGAGCTAGCCTTTGCTGCCCGGGTCTGGTCCGTCGAGGCCCACGGCCTTCACTGCCACCCATATGGCAGCGCACCCGATTCCTGCGGTTTCTCCAATGGGTGGTGGGCCCAACGCACTATCCTATCCATATGATGTCATATTGCATGTGTAATTATGAAATGACTTCACAAAAATTCAGAACATTGTAACCAAAAATTCTAAATACAACCCCCACATCTGAACATATAAGTGCTTGTACTACATAAAAAGTGCAGTGTAGCTGTCTAATTGTGACATTGTCTGATTTGCCTCCGTACTTGTGGGGAAATTAACATTACAGAAAAATACTCGCTTACATATTCACATGCTGCACGAAGATATGGATTGGCTTCTTTCAGCTTGTTGCTGAAAACACATTTATTGGTGCATTTCTTATTGTACTGACTGACAGGATGACGGAGTGCGCGGCAAGCATATGACGTCATTGCCATTGTATCCAGATACATTTCAGCTGATTTGCAGAAAGACTAGAATGAAAGTATCGTCAAATCAACTTGCAACGCTTCGAATTTGCTTATCTTCTCTCAAACAATACCAAAGACAACAGCGAGAAGGAAAATTAGTACATCAAATTTTATTAGAAAGAAATTAGTGAGCCTAACAGCTGAAACCAGGACATAATTACAAGGTTTAGAGAATTGTCAGGACACAGGGACACACTTCTTCTAAACGGGACGTCTGGTCACCATACTTAAACGCAACGAGAAAACAATCCAAAAGAAAACAAAATTTAAAGCCATGACCTTATGAATTAAAGATCCGATTAAGACCTTTTTAAGACCTGTGGAAACCCTGATTATATGGCAAATAACCCTATGAAAACTTCTTAAAAAATATTTTTTTGTCTTCCAAGGAAGTCATGTGGGTTTGGAGTGACATTCGGTTGAGTAAATAGTGACAACATTTTCAGTTTAGTTAAACTTTGTCATGGGTCTCGTACCTTCAGTTGTGATGCGTAATGACCCAGTTTGATCTTCAGCAGGAAGCCATCTTCACCCATCTGATGTTCTGCTTTTCTTTGGAGCTCCTGGATCAGAGCATCTAACAGACGCTTGGCTTTAAACTCATCCTGCTGGTTCTCCAGGTCTATTGCGTCCCTGCACCCAAACACACAAGCACACTGCAGCTCGCTTCATATTTCATTGATCTCACAGAGCAGATTAGAGCTGTACTCACCACTGTTGCATCTCCAACCACTGCGCCAGATAGTGTCGCACCTCAATGGGAAAGTGCTGCCCGTACAGAGACTGCATCTGATGAAGAGCGTCTCCCTGAAGCTGCTGGGCCTGAATCCACAGTGCCATACCCACATCTAAACATGGAGACATTATCATCTGTGTTTAAAATACCATACTAACATAGTTCTCATACTATTTCTACATTATGTATACTGCATCCTTTTTTGTCATAATCACTCACCCTCACACCTGTATAACTTTCTCTCTTCTGTGGAACACACTACCACTGCACCCACCCATACAATGAAAGTGAATGGTGACTCAAACTAAAATTCTCCCTAACATCTCCTTTTGACACACACACACACACACACACACACACACACACAGACACAGACACAGACACACACACACAGACACACAGACACACAGACACACCAAAGAAAGACATACAGGTTTGCAACAACATGAAAGTGAGTATCTCTGGTATTAAAGACAGAATTTAAATTTTGGGGTGGGCCACCAGTATCTCTTTACAGGGTTTTTCCTGCATTGAGAATTTTTCAGCGGCCGCACTAACGCAATTTCGGGCTGATAAAACCAAATTAATAATATTCATCTCACATTTGGACCTTTCTATGAGCTAAATATGCCTTTCATCTGAAACACTCGTTTGTGTTGCGTGACTGAAGCCTAGTCAGAGATCTTTTCTACAATGCTTTTACAGTAAACTCCTAACTAAGTTAACTCCAAAATTATTGTTTAGTAAAAAACGTTAATATTAACAGACAGGCAGTCAATTAATTAAATGATTAGCTGTTTCCTCACAAAAGAAGCTTATTCAGTGCAAGTATCTCCACCTATTTTAGACATCTATTTACAAAAACGGCCTCTGGTCTCCTCGCCACTGTAGAATGTCTACGAGACCACCACGTTATGTTTAATATTAAAAATACTAATCTATCAGGTTGAATCTATTAGACTTTTTATTATTATAACAGTCACAGCACTGGTTTTTTATAAATGTGCATAGGCTACTATTTTATTGGGGAGTTAATCGCAAGTTTCATCACAATACACTTTTAAATCAAGTCACTTAGCCAGCGATCCAATGTTTGCTGATACATCAAAGTCTGTCACAATGTGATTTCTATTTGATTTAGGGGCAATAGATATTTCGATACATTTTACACAATTACCTCACAAATGCAGCCAAAATATTATTTGAAAAATTGATTGGGCCCACTGAAAAGCGTAAATCCAGTATCCAGATTGGGACATTCATAACAAAATAAGGTAATTCAGTTGTTGAAAAATAAATAAAAAAAATTAAGTCACAAACATGTGATCATAAATCATTTGATGACAGCTCATTGCCTTGTGGAATGAGGTAAACGCTACAATGACAATTTGTCATCTCTACAACAGTCAAGCAAAAGAGCTGGGCACCCACCCCCTTCACTTCCGCTAAACAAATTTTGGGCTGGTTTTTATTTAGCAAATTTCTCTTCCCAGTCCACCCCTGGCTACAACTTCCATAGTTGTACTGAAAAATTCTGTTTGGGTGGTTTAGGAAAGCTTCCCAAAAACCGTTTGAGGGATGATCTGATATTCTGACCTTCACGTAAGAGGTCCACCGGGTGTGGGTCAGTTTTTCCAAACTGGACTTTGGGTTTGTAATTTATGAAAAAATATATACTTCCGAACTTTACTAAACTTCCGAACTTGTTTCGCCGATGAGATGGGGCCTGTTCACACCTGTGTGGTCTGCTCAGTTTTCACCCCCAGACAAATTGGCAAGTGGAGCGGGCCAATCAGGACCTGGAAAAAACCTTGGCAAGTATTACCTTGAACTACATTTTTAAAAGACATTTTATTTTGTACTGTACAAGTATTATTGTTATATCTGTATGGCCTCCCATAACCTATCTTCTTGGAGCAATCATTTAGTCTGGGTCAAGCACGCCCACAACTCCTTGCAGTTGTCGTCTATGGGGTTATCGCCCTTCCTGTGTAGCCTCAGTTACCAGCACCCTCGGTTCCCCATTCAAGAGTCCGATGTTCAGGTCCCATCCATACACGCATTTATGCAGAGGTTCCAATGCACCTGGAAAGCTGCCAGAGAAGACCTTCTAGTGTTAAGTGGTCGGCGGACCGGCACCAGTCTAAGCCCCCAGCTTACTTGTGCGGGCAGAAGCTTTGGTTGTCCTCTAAGGAGATTCCGCTCTGATACCCCTCATGTAAGCTGGGTCCCAAGTTTATTGGGCCATTTCCCATTGCCAAGGTAATTAGCCTGGTGGCAGTCCATCTCAAATTAACACCTTACATCAAACAAACCCATACGTTTTTCAAGTTTCTAAAGATAAAACCGGTTTTACGTTCATTCAATCCCACCACTCCCGTCCTGCCTCCTCCGTGTCTTATTGAGGGCTCTCCGGCAAACAGGGCAAGGAGACTGATCGATGTCAGGTGGAGGGGCAGATGGTTCCAGTACTTGGTTGACTGAGGATTATAAACCTAAGGAGAGATATTGGGTCCCGGCTCGGAACATCCTGGACTGTGCCCTCATAGATTAGTTTCAACTCCAGCAAGGTAATTCTGCTGGGGATGACAGGAGGCGGAAAGGTCATTCTGCTGGGGATGAGTTTGTCAGTTTATGTGCGTTTTGTTATTCTCTCCCTCATGTCTTGCAGGCTAAACCAGTTGCCCATCTCTGCCCGCATGGCAGGAGTGTGGTAACCTTCTAGCTTGCTGTACGCTTGTTCTCTGGCTCATGAATTTTCAAAGGAGGATTCCTTGTCTCTGCCCATGTGTCGGGAAAGTGATTGCCTTCCAATCTTCTGGGCATTGTTCTCTGCACATCACTACGTTTCAACAGAGGATTCCTCGTCTCTGCCCGAATGTCAGGAAAGTGATTGCCTTCCAATCTGCTGGGCGTTGTTCTCTGCAACTCACTACGGTTCTATGGAGGATTCCTACGAATATGCTACTGACTTCCACAACACACACACTTGTCTACAAACACACTTTTCGTGGATCTGCCCATTGTGCAGCTATGGCACGCACTCATCCTCAAAACTCCTTCCTTCATCTGCAGCCGGTGTCGGGATCTCCAGTCTTCGCCAGAACAGATGGTGTCGGGATCTCCAGTCTTCGCCAGAACAGTTAAAGTCATAATTTATTGTTAATAAATCTTTTGAATTGTTCCTCTGCTCTTGGGTCTCTTTGTCATGCTCTCTGACAATAAAAGCATTTAAAATCCCCTTCCAGTAAGAATAAATGACCGTGATTGGTCCATCCTATTCAGTGCTGAGAAAAAAAACATGCACCACGTGACCGCACCATCTATGCGCTGTTTCGCCAATTAAATCTTACACTGTTGAATATCTCATTGGAGCCATTTATACACTGGATAGTAATTTTTAATAAAAACTGATAATTGCAGGAATTAATGCCAGTGAAAATCAATCTGCCTCAACAGTATTTATAAAACATGAATAAAATCCCCATCCATTAGTAAACGATCGTGATTGGCCCATACTTTCCAGCACTGACAAATGGAACATGTACCACGTGACAGCGCCATCTACATTTTGGTAGCGGTCCGGACATCTGGATAATAATATACAGCTAATTAATATTCATGAAAAACTTTAATAACCATTAAATATAAAAATTAACCTTAGACAATTTTACAAATGCCGTTGCATGGTGCCCCCCCTTGGACTTGGTGCCCCTGGGCACATGCCCAATTGCCCATATGGTTAATCCAGCACTGCTGGCATAAACAAGGATGCAGTTAATCAACAAAATAAAATAATGTAATTTTCATATTTTCTTATAATACTGATTTATGTTTCATTACATATAGTACATTTACTTAACCAGCTTCTTATGAATGTGCGGTCTTTGCTTATATTAAACTGCACTTAATCCAGCCCATTTGCACATACGATTTCTCCAAATCCACTTGAGTCTAGTCTTAGTGCATGCTTGCACAAAAATATAAAAACTTCATGGTCATGCCCACCGACTTTTCGCTTATGACTCCTAGCATAGCCCTGGTCACCCCGTCTATGATCTAGATCTGATTGGTTCGCTCACTATTAGGTCTGCACAATTATTTGAAAAACGAATCACGACTGCGGCTTTCACGATTATGTAATCGTGAAAACTGATGATTCCAGCGTTAAATTCAAGTCTGCTCCTATTGTGTCAATGGTTTCTATTTACAATGTGTTTTTGCAGTTTTTGAGTATGCTAACCAAACACAGACATGACCGTTGAACAATGAAACGGCAATGATGCTTAAATCAGAGATGCTTATATTAGTCCTTCATCCAATCAATAAAGACAACTGATTGTAATGCTCAATAACCAGGGGCCGGGTGCACCAGCTAAACGTGCATTACATCTTAGCCTATTTGTGGCGTAAATGGGCACCAAGTCACAATTTACACGCTACTAAATATTTGAGTGTATATAAATGTAACCCTATGTATGGACTAAATATTTACGGAAGTCTCCGACCAGGAGTAATGGATGGGGAATAAAAAAGCTGACTCAATGACATCAATGAGCTCATGTTTTGGTTGACAGGCTTCAGCCCTCTCGACATGTCTATGATGGTGCTGGCATTTACATTTGTTTGCATTTAGGGGAGAAAACATTATGTAAAAAATTTACTTATTCAGCATGAAACCGATCTAACGGTGCACTTTCCTGTGTACGGTGTTTCAACATATACAATATATAAGATATTAAAATGAATAAATGTCTATTTTTTCAGCCTGTTGTAAAAGTTATTTTTATTTATTGCCCCTTATTCATTTTAGATAGATAATAAATATTGTTATATTTAATTGTTATATCTTTTTATTAGGTTTTTATATGTTTTATTAGGTATCATATTTTAAATGGGGATATAATTTATTACAGCTGACAGTTACATGAGCAAACAAGGTTACATCAACTGTAATGAGATAAAACTGGATCAATTCATTTAAATGTCATATTATACGACTTAACATTGAGCTTACAACCTAACTAGTTAAGTCTTGCCTCAAGAACAGGTGGTGCAACCAAAATAAGCACTGACTTCCTTACAAACTAACTAGTAGTTACTAAGCCCTTAGTGTGAACATTACGTCCTAACTTACGTGAGAACTTACATACAGCTGATGCAACCATACCCAGATACTTTGTTTCACAGTGGCACAAGAAAATTTATACTGAAGAAACATCACATTACTGAACGCAGTTAGTAACTTAGGAACGAAGGTCAATTTAATCATCTGTTAATAAATTTGAATATTAACTATGTCATATTATTTACTATATGTGGACCAATAATTTAAGCAGTAAAGACACATTGCATGTCTGATGGTAGTTTTTGGTTTTATGCCACCTTTCTCTGTCTTTAGAGGTGTGTTAAACATATGTGGATGGGTATTTATCAACCTGTAACGTCACATAGGAATCAAGTAAAACTGGTAGTTAATAGATCAGAAAACAAAAATTATATTTCTTAAATACTATTGATATCCATTTAAATTACTTTTATTAGGACTATTTAATGCTTAAAACTGCTTAAAAAACTAGAGTGCAGCACATATCCACAATTAAAATCTGCTAATTTGAAGAACCAGATGGTTGCCTACTTGGTAATATACAACAATTATGATTTCTGTCATAATCGTGCAGACCTACTCACTATGCTCAGATTGAAAGAAATGTGACAATTTAATAAATCATATTACTTTCATTCCTGCATTGCATCTCGTTCCAGTGTCTTGCATATTCATTATAATAGGCTGTAATAACATAATCTGTTAAACTAAGTGCAAAAATGGCATAATCAAATATAATGCATCATATTTTGTCATTATGTGAAGGCTTGCTGGCCAACTTGATGAAAGAATGTTTAGAAAGCACTTTTCTCTGCTCTTCCTTCAGGTTAACATAATTATATTATTAAGCGTGCAACCCTGCTTTCATGACGGCTCTCTGAACTGTGTATTTGCAAACTATGGTTGGCTTGACCAGAGAAGTCATAACCATTGCATTTTTTAAATGCTGTGTTAAAGTGAAAATATTTTTGAAGGCCATTTGTTCAGTCTTATTCAGCTGCACACAGTCAAGCTGTTAAAAGGAAGAACTCGCCTGGTGTGTGTGCTGCGTGCATCCCCAGAGTGTTGAGCTGAGCATTGCCTCTCTGCGCTCTGTTGGAATTTGTTGCTGTGATAATTTATACTGCTTTCCATTAAACTCGGAATTTCCAAATTCAACTGGGAAAACTGCAATGGAACTCTACTCAACTTGGAAGCTCATGCACAACTCCAATTTCACCAAGCTGAGCTGATACGATAACCTATAATTCACATCTCATTATGGCCGATATATATAAAAAAAAAAAAACATTTTTACCTGGAACTGCTAGATAATCCATTAAAAGCTTCTCATTTGAAAAATATGTGCCTTGGGAAAAAACCTTGGAAATTGTACTTGCTACTATTTAAGGTTTGGTGGATGTAACCAGAACTAGAAGAACCAGAAATGTGCCTATGTTTCAAAAGAATGCTGATTTGAATGATGTGTTTAAGGTAATCCATATGACTCGCTAAATGAGAAAGAA
Organism: Xyrauchen texanus; assembly: GCF_025860055.1. Classification (NCBI taxonomy): domain Eukaryota; kingdom Metazoa; phylum Chordata; class Actinopteri; order Cypriniformes; family Catostomidae; genus Xyrauchen; species Xyrauchen texanus. The sequence continues at coordinate 4,919,685 of NC_068308.1, read as the reverse complement.
TAATGAACTTCAAACAGCTGTAATTAGGGATGTCCTGATACCATTTATTGGTGTACCGATGGTGTTTTCCATGTATAAGGGATCTCCAGTTCATGAACGAATCGTTCTTACAGACCAGGTCACCAAATCGGACTGAATCTTTTGAAATGTCACGTCTCGAGTCAACACTGATCCACCAGTTACTCTATATTAACCTATGTCTCGGACATGCCTGACACTCCGACTCTAAATAAGCTGACAATCGGGAGTAATGTGATCCTAGAACTGGTGATATCGGCTTTTTCTAACTCTTCTTTGCAATGAACCGCTCCAACTATCACAAATCGGACTGAATACTCCTGTCGCAACAGTTCTCGCGTCACCAGTACACTTAACTGAGAATCACCTCTTTCGTAGGTGTCCGACATATGGTAAATTCCAATCAAAAGTGATCATCCCTATGCCCTATTCACTACAGGACAGAGGCACTTGATGTAGGGTCTGTGAAGAGAGCATGACATTACAATTTGAATGTGCCTCTAACTAAGAGACTTGTGAAAGTGCCCTAGGTATAAAAAATAAAAAAAAATCTTACTTTTGTTTGGAATGACCCTTCGAGTGGTGTCCCCCTCTCGAAGTGCCCTTCAATGGAGCAAAAATGCCATTTGGGAAAATGCCCTGTGACAGGTCTCAGGTCAGTCCCTAGTGAAAATGAGGAAGCGGGAACCAGCTCAAACTCTTTAGCTTCGTTTATTGCAGGTTGCTTTCCAGCGCACACGCTCAAAACCAAAAGTCAATGATCAAAGTAAATGTTCTCTTTAACAGGGACAGCATCATCTCAGGACTCTAGCTCCTCTCTCTCCTCCACTGCGGCTCTAGCTGCTCCTTTATCTCCCTCCACTCTCATTGTAACACAAAACAGCTGTCAGAGATAATTTCCCACAGGTCATAATCCTTACCGCTCTCCTCTCCTGAACTTGCTCTCCCCATTAACAAACTAGCGCTCGACCACACTCCCACCACCACATGCCCATACTGACAATTGATGAGCTGCTGATACCTAGGACTAAAAACTGTTCAAGGAACGACAACCGAAAACAAACAATTTTTTGCAGAACATAATCAAAAACAGGAACAAAGTGATTTTAAATTGTTCCGGAGTGAAAACGTTATTTTTTTAATGCTGGAAACAGGTCAACCACTTCATTTTGTTCTGATAATTCTTTCATGAAACTAAAGGCCAAAGGGTTTATCACAGTACATTTTTGGAACTACACCACTTCAAGTTGCCTGAAAAAAATTAAACATGCTTTGAACCTGAAGGAAACGGCTGCATCACACATTTCTTTGTCTGTTTTCGATGTCACATTCTGTGAATAAATAACTTTTTTAACAACTATTTATAATTACTAATACATGCATGTCTAATTCAGATACAAGGAAAAGATTATTAAAAGGTACTTTTCTCAGTTGTTTCCATGTCTTCACTGAATTATTGTTAGATATGATGCATTAAAACATATTGGGTGCTGCCGGGTATTGACCACATAATATTGATGAGATGCCCAATGTTAACAGAAGAGCTGCGGCCCCGAATAAACCCCACCTGATATATATGTATAAGAGATGTCATAACTTTAATTAATCGGTTAGCAAGAATTTTTGACAAAAAGTTAACATCTAACTCAGTGGTTCTCAACCTTTTTTGAACAAACGCCCCCCTGACCTCTTCATGATCCTCTTAACGCCCCCCAAAAAAAAAAAACACTTCAGAAATACTATTACAGCCAGACAATTGCAACACTGATACATGAAGCCTGAGTTTTTGGTAAAAAAAAAAAAAACTGAAACAGAAGTTTCTTATTGTATTTAAACTACATGTAAAAGCCTCAAGTTGAGTAATATTGTGTTTGGAAAAAAATGCAAAAACACATGGATTGTTTGAAAGGTATTGCAAATGTATGATTACTACAATTCAAACAAATTCAGGCTCACACACAAATTTTTTTAAGATGAACCAATCACGTGAACAATAACGTAACTAACCTAAATGGCCAATGAAAAAGCAGCGGTCGTTCGCACACTCAATTAGGCAATATATACTAGGCTTCAAATTTGAATAGCCTACAAACGGTCATTTGATTTCAAATGACGAACAAAGACGACAACAGCTCGGCCACCTGAACTGAACCGAAGAAAAAACGACGTCAAAAACAGGCACTTTTTTTTTTATTAATTACGGTCATTAGTGTGAGCCCTGAGCACCAATTATGCGCCTAATTATGTATTCCGCGTTATGTACAGAAAAAGCCGGTGAAAGCACGCCTCTATTTTGCGCTGAAAATTCTCCGCCTCTTAAAAGCATGTGTAACTTAGGAAGCGGCTCTCCTGGCATATCCTCCTGGTGAAGTGGCAGCAGTAATCAGAGCAAGACGAAGACATAGGCTAAGGAGAAGAGCTGAAAAGATTTTTGCGCAGGCCGTCTGTTGAGTACCTCTGAGTAACGCGCCCCATTTGTGCCTGAGCGCCCCCCTCTCTGCTGCCTCGTTCACACCGCCCCCCAACACTGTCCAAACGCCCCCTAGGGGGCGGTACCGCCCCCGTTGAGAAACGCTGATCTAACTGGATCAGGGAAATTGAACGGTAACCTTTATGCTTGATTGGATCTTTGTCCTTTTTAAGAATCAGACTGATCCAAAAGTGGAGCCAGTTCTGTAGCATAAGATCTAAAAAATTCAGCGGCAAAGCCATCTGGCCCTGGAGCCTTGCCAGTAGGCAGGGCCTTAATTACCACGTCAAGCCCCTCCAAGGTTATCTCGGAGTCAAGACATTTTTTTTGCTCTGTCGTCAATTTAGGGAGTTCAAGAGGTTCCACAAAGTTCCTAATATCTTCATCAGTATACGAAGACGTGGAACTATAAAGATAGAACACTTTAAAAGCATTATTAATATCAATGGCAGAGGTACAAATTTCACCACCAGTAGATTTCACTGAGGGAATGGGAGAAAAAGGCTCTCTCTGTTTTATATATTTAGCCAGAAGTTCTCTTGCTTTGTCCCTGACAAAAAGTAGACTGTCCGATGAATAGTGTATGAGGAGTTAGAAAGATTTATTTTAAAATTAACTAAAAATAGCTAGTTCTTTGAATTTTTGTCCAGTATGTGGTGGTGTTCTGAAACAGGCATGATAGGCATGATAGTTATCTGGGCATGATAGTTATCATGCAGAAAAGCGTTCAAGAGTTATAAGCCAAAACAGCCATTTTACTATCTCCTGACCAGAAGGGGGCAGTGCACCAAAACACAGCAGGTAATCTCAGGGTCTAATGATAATGACACGTAATAAGTTTTGTTGCGGAGATACAGTCTTAAGTTCAACTTTGTGATTTCTTCATCAAATGCGTTTAAGCGAAAATCAAAAACTGTATTTTTATAAAAATTCAGTGAAACTTTTTATTGTGAGTGCCTCTAGATGATGCAGGCCAATTTTCATGCAAATCGGACAAACAGTCTAGGAGTTCGAAAAAGTATGTTTTCAAAACATTTAAAAATGGTAGACAGCAAGTTTGCTCAATCATGAAATAACTGGTATCATTGTTATCAGAATGAACCACGGAATCTATAAAGATTAGTCTCATGACAGTAGGGAAAAGGAGTCAATTTCTATTGGCATTTTTAGAAATAGCATTTTAATTTTTGACCACAAAGTGGCATTGTCCCGAAACTTTGAGTTTCATACCGAGTTTCTTAACTATAAGCCAAGTCATTCGTAAAATAAAGCATTTAATGCCTTAATTCAAAATGGCCTTCATCCAAAATGGCTGACATAGGAATTACCCCACTGAATCTAATGAGACCAATTTGATGATTTTATGACAAACTGTTCAGGCCTGTTTTTCATATCTCATGACCACTAGGTGGCACTGTTCCGAAACTGAGCAGACACCCTCGAGTCATGGTGCCTATGACAAATAATAAGTTTGGTATGAATACGCGTATGTATTATGGAGATACACCCTCACGTCCATTTTGGCATGCTCTCTGTCGAATTCGTTCAAGCACCATTCAAAAATGGTATGTTTAATCAAAATTCTGCTACTCTGTGTCCATTCTTAAGGCTGCTTGTGAAGTTTGGTGCTACTTTGCAGGTAAACCTTCTCAGTGATTAAATTAAATATAAAAGCACATCTCTGCATCATTGACATGTGAGCAAATGCACGCCAGAGATGAATATGTATATGTATTTTTTTATTTGTGCAATTTAGAGATGTTGAAATCCCTTTGCACCTGTATGTTAATCTAACTCTTGCAGTAAACTTTTATCATAGTCATGCAGCCTGTGTTATTCAGTTGTACGGGTAAGGTTTTAGAAAAAAACATGTAAACTCGCCCAAACATTAAAAGTTCTATAAAAAATATATATATATATTATTAAAACAGACCCCTGATGTAGAGATTATTAAATTCAATAATAAATTAACAGGGAAGTAGAGATGGTAAAATAAATGTATATGCTCAGCCTTAATTCAGTTTTTTAATGCCTGATAAAAATGTATCTACCTTTGTAGAGCTATACAATACTTTAAGCAATTGCAGATTAGACCCATTAGTCACAGATACACTTCAGAAAATTGAGTATACAACAATTTCTGGGCTTATAAGTTCCAAAAACCAAATCAATGCAGAACATTGTATCTCAAAAGGAATACAATAGGACAAACAGTCTAGGAGGAGTTCGAAAAAGTAGGTTTTCAAAACATTTCAAAATGGTAGACAAGAAGTTTGCTCAATCATGACAGAATTGGTATCATTGTTCTTGGCATTAACCACAGAATCTATCAAGACCAGTCTCATGACAGTAGGCAAAAGGAATCAATACACTGTAAAAAGTGATTCATGTGTCAAGTAAATTTGACTAAAAAAATTAACATGAAATTTATAATTAAGGATATTTTATAATTTAAATTATGACTTTGCATTTTATTAAAAATACTGGGTGCATTTCACTCATAAATTTAAGAGAGAAGAGGACTACATTATTTTGGGAAAATCTGTTTAATTAGAAACAATTAAGAAACAATACAACCTAAATATATCAGGAACATTTTTGCAATTTTGTGGTTTAATTTATGGACACCAGTTCATTTGAAAGTGAGCAACGACTGATTTAACGACATTTTGGCAGACTGGTCGACACAAGTGCACGCTAAAAGGTAAGCCTTAATAATTTGTACTTTCCTTTTATTTCTTAATTGTCTCGTTAAATGTTGACCAGGTGTGTTCAATCCAGATATGTAGCACCACATTACACATTTTGGATGGCTCCCTTATTTTATATTCCCAGTTTATGTCGAAGCCTGTCCTGATGAGCTAGTTGAATCAGGTGTGTAAAATAAGGGAGATCTAAATGTGCGATGTTTGTGGAGAAAATTTGAAAGATGGTCTGATGAAAAAAGAGCGATGATTGTTTTATAACGCTAGCCCCTTTCTTCACCGTTCGCACGGAAATGGCACATAAATGGGGGATGGTCATGCCATGTTAATTGTAATCCGTAAAAAAAGAAAATGGAAGATGTGCTTCAGAAACGGTTTGAAACCAAACGTGACCAGACTAAACAAATGGTCACTGTTTGCTTTATCTCAGTTTTTGTACTTTGGAAAAAAAAAAAAAATTATCTCAAGTGACGTAAGTGTGTTGATAGAGACGCGGGATAGTCCCGCGTCTCGGTGAGGTTACAAAACTTCATTTGCTGTGCTTTTTTTATCATGAGCAACTTGCAACAACTAATGAGAGAAACATGAATTCCTGCTGTCTCATAATCAATAGCACTGATCTTTCCCCCTCAATGTTCCCTCCCACTTCTGCTGCTGTCTGTCAGCAAAGAGTTTTCCCCAAACTTTTTATGGACTGTGCGTTCCCGCGCCGATAATGATTAGAGTCTAATCTTCTATAAAATGCCCTGAGGGGGGAAGGGGTGCACCGGTTAAAGTTGTCTGTAAACCTTAAACCAGTAGTTTTCAAACATGCTCTTGGGGACACACAACGCACATTTCTAATGTAACCTTATTTAACACATCTGATTGAAATCATCAGATCGTTAGTAAAGGCTCCATGACCTGATCTGGGTGTGTCAGATAAGCGGGACTTACACAATATGCAAAGCTGTGGGTCTCCATGGTGCTTGAACCCGGTTTTAAAGTGGTTGTTTAAGACTAGAAATTGAAAACTACAAAATTAAAAGACACGCTTAACAACCTCTGATGAAGCTTTATGGCGGAGCAAAACCGCCTAAATTAAACATAAATAAATAAAATTCCAAATAAATGTAAACATTTTTTTTACATATAAATCTATTTTCAAATGTGACAAATGAGTATTTATACGTATATTTCCTTATTTATGTATTATGTTATGTATTTCCACATGTATATATATTTCCTCTATTTATTTAATTATTTTACAATTTACATCCATACCATCTGTGGCTATATTTAAATTCTGTAGACTCCCATTTCTTTTTGTCAACCACAAGATGTCACTGTGGCCTCCAAGCTTCACTCTGTAGCACTCTGCTCAGTTGCTATGTCTGAGGGAGAAAACATGCCCCTCATTAGCATACAGAAAGAAAATTGGAAATATATAAATGTGGAGATAAATTTGGAAATATATACATGCATAAATAAATATATTTAAAATGTATTCAATGCATAAATAATGAGGAAATAAATTTGGAAATTAATGTGTGAATAAAAAATACATATTTAGTTTTACATTTATTTTAAAATATTTGTATTTATTTATTATTAATTTAGGCAGTTTTGGTCTTCTACAGAATATAGATTGATGCATGTTTTTCTCAGGCATTTTATGTGGTCAAGCATTTATTTATTTAAAAAGGAATAAATTATTGTGTTTTATTTTGGTTAGGAAAAGCGCAGCCTTGTATTTCAAGGATATTTTCCAGAAGTACAAATAAAATGATATATGTGAATGGATTGTCCATATTTTTTAAGAGTAATAATAATACTGGGAATAATATCATTTCAATTACCAGATCTCAATTTTTTCAAATAATATAAAGTTAGATTTTTTTCTACATAATTAATCAGCACAGCTAAATACATTTTCTAATTAGGTATGATGGAAAAGTAAATGCAGCAGGCACACATACATCACTCTGTGTGTGCAAATTGACTGTAATCACTGTAAAGAAAAATAATCTGAACTACTAATAATTTAAGGGGGGTTGTCCCGGCTTTTTGTCATGGTCATCTGGTCACCTGAAGTGACGTGAGCAACTTGCGCTACAGTTAATGATTTGTCAAGCAAAATGCTTGTCAAGTTATTTTCGTGTTAATTATGCACACTGGGTATAATAGAACATGAAACATGGCTAGCTGGTCTTTAACATCACAATATTTGGATGAACATTTCCATCTAACTTGTTAACTTCAGTGACCCAAAATGAAAATGTGAAATGGGTGACATGATTACTACACTTAGATCATGACTTGTATAGAAATAGCAACAAGGTCTACTTGTTTTATTTTTGATACTGCTGCCTATAAATATTCTCTTACCTTTAAAACTAACAAAAGAAAGCCTTGCATTTCATAAAGGCTGCAATTAAAATGTTGAAATAAGTGTACATTGAACAGATATTTCAAGGCATAATAAATTTTTGTTAGTGTAAATTACAGATGTAATTAAAATGATTAAACTAATTATATATATGCAATTTGTTTTTTTACAGGTCTGCATGGAAGTACTTGAAGTTACATTTTTGTGAGCATTCATATTTTCTACTTTCATCGGAAGACTGTTTTTTGTTGGAACATGCTGTAAGAAAGATAATGTAGATTGAGGTCATGGTGTGGCTGTGTAAAGTTTGCCAATGGAAGGCATCTTCAAAGTGAGCTCTTTTTAAACACTATAGATTACAGCATGGGCCATTTATACATAGCCATACTATACCTTGAGTTTTGCAAGCAAAGCCTTTTCATTGTTTTTCTAGACCAGGTTTTGGTCCAGAATGCACTGAATAGAAGAATATGTTCTTAGTTCAACAATAATACAAGCTTATATCAAGCATAACTGTCATTGGTTTTGCAAGACAAGTTTTTTATTTCCCAAGTTTTATTCCAGAATTGATTTTTTTCCCCACAAACACAAATCTTTTTAGAGACGTGATCTTTGAGAATCCTATAATCTTATCAGCAAGTGTGGGTATAGTCCAGTACAGTTAGCCAAGTGTAATGTATGACATTTTTGTTTTTGGAAAACATATAAAGGTTTGAGGATTTTACCTTGTCTTTATTGTCTGGCAGCTTTATATCGTGGATGTGTTATTTTTGAAAAGTTCTATTTGCATGTATTTAACCTAAAGGTACAGTTCCCCAAAAAATGAAAATTCTCTCATAATTTACTCACATGTGTGCCTTCCCAGATGTCTAAGACTTTCCTCCTTCTGCAGAAGAAATACAAATCACACATACAAATCACAGATCTCACCCCTGTAGCTCCAGACAATGCAAGTAAATCATGCAAGGCTCAAAAAGCACAAAAACATTAAAGTAATTCATAAGACTTCAGTGGTTTAATCTATTAAACATTTAAAAATTACACTCCAGTATTTTAATACCTTTTTAAAATAATACATTCATTAAAAATACTTCTGAAGGTATCTAATCAGTTTTGGGTAAGAACAGACTAAAATAAAACTCCTTGCTCATGATCGCCAAGAAGACGGCTGATGTCATGATTCGTATAAAAAGGAGTTATATTTTGGTATTTTCCCACCCCAAACTGATTGGATTACTTAAGACATGAATTAAACTAGAACTAGAGTTGTATGGATTCATTTTAGTCTTTATGCTTTTAGAATCAAAGTTTTGGACACCTATCACTTGCATTGTAAGGACCTACAGTGCTAAGATTTTCTTTAAAATAAAATTGTATTCTCCTGAAGAAAGTCAGTCATATACATCTGGAATTGCACAAGGGTGTCAATGATGAGAAATGTTTCATTTTTGGGTAAACTATCCATTTTAGAACAAGCTTGTCATAAGACTTTGACTACAGCACATATTTGACAGTAATTTGACTATTGTAAACTTTACCCTAATTTAGTTTTTCATTAAATGGAGCTTTTATTTGTGTACTTTAATTAAACTATGTATTTCTTTTCCTTTATTTTTTTTCTCAAATAGTTTGCTTAGTACACTGCTTACTGCTTCATAGAATAAATACAGCACTTAACCATGTGTTATTGTACAAGTTATTGATCTGGCTATACATGTATAAATGCTTTGTGTGAGAATAATATTTAAAAAATAAATGGATAAATCGTTAAAAAATGCATTATGTAAAAATCATTTAAAGTGTTCTAAAGGTGTACAATGTCACTTTTATAATTGTTTTAGCTTAAAAAATGACTAAATTAGCTTAATATCATTAGAAGAATAAAAATCATGTTATATTTAATTAATGTGATTTATTTTAAAAAACAAGGCTTAATTACTAACTCATTTGGGTGACTTCACATGATGTTTTAAAGGAGATTTCATTTTAAAAATAAGCAGTAAATATTAACTAATTTGGGGGATTTCACAAGCTTTATTTAAAGAAATTTCATTTTAAAAAACAAGGAGTAAATACTAACTAATTTGGTGGAGTTCACATGATTTATTAAAGGAAATTTCATAAAAAAAAAAAACAAGGATTAAATACTCACTAATTTGGTGGAATTCATGTGATTTATTAAAGAAAATTTCATTAAAAAAAAACAAGGAGTAAATACTAACTAATTTGGGTAACTTCACATGATTTCATTAAGGAGATTTCGTTTTAAAAAACAAGGATTGAAAAGTTTTTAAAAATATTACGTGTAATATTGTTACCATACTTTTTTTAAGTAGTATCACATAACATTTTTTACAGTGTAGCTATTAGCATTTTTAGATAAAGCATAATAATTTTGGACCACAAGGGGGCACTTTCCCAAAACTTTTTGAGTCCCTTCAAACTATGGTGCCAAAGACACATACAGAGTTTCGTAACGCTACACCAAGTCATTTGTAAAACAGCATTTTAAGTCTAAATCCAAAATGGCCAACATAGGATTTTTTTATATCGTTGGACTTGCTATACCCCACTGAATCTAATGAGACCAATGTCATGATTTTATGACAAACTGCTCAGAAGTTATAAGCAAAAATTCACTTTTTTCATATCTCATGACCAGTAGGGGGCAGTGCACCAAAACGGTCCCAATCCCTCAAAGCGTTGCGGAGATACAACCTCAAGTTCTTCGTCAAATTAGTTGAAACGCCATTCGAAAACGATATGGTTTATCAAAATTCTGTGAATACATTTTTGTTGCGAGTGCCTCTAGATGATGCAGGCCAATTTTTGTGCAAATCGGACAAACAGCCTAGGGCACGTTCGAAAAAGTAGATTTGTCAGAAAATTCAAAACGTCAGAAAAGCAATTGAATCGTCTTGAGCCAAGGAATCAGAGGAAAACATTATTTTGTTTCTATGACTCATGATTCAAATGTTATTAACATAAACGTGACTTCAAATTTGGGCAGTTGGTGACGCTAGAGGATTTGAGGTAAAGATGCCAAATTTCGGGGCTTGACCCCTTATAAAAAAAACTAAAACAATAGGGGTCTTTCGCACCTCCGGGGCTTGACCCCTAATAATAAAGCAATATTATATAACAAGCAAGAGAGCTGTTATACTGAATAAAAGTTTGTTAAAAAAAAAAAATGCAATGGTATGTTGAAAAGTACTTATTACTTTGTTTACTTGTTTTTTTGTTTTAAGTATTCATTTAATTTGACACCATTTTGATGATTCAATTAAATTTTACTTTATAACATAACATTTTTGAAATTGTATTATTATAATAAATTTTTTTTTAAAGGAAAAAGGGATTTGCGAAAAAATAAAACAGATTTCAGTAGGCCCCTACTTAGGAACACTTCATTGAGAAACACTTGAAAGAAACATGTATTTATTTGAATGTATTATTTACATTACATTTTAATTTAAATAGGCTAAAGGAGTGTGTTCATTAGCAACCATGTCAGCAACTACAATGGTATTTTCTTATTTTTCTTAAGTACCTTGGAGTACCATGTAAATACCATAAATTAATCCAGTTGTCCGATCAAGCTTTTCCAATTAAGATTCAAGCCATTTTTGTAATTTTATGATTTGGAGAGAGTGATGCACACATATGTGTCATCACATTTGGACAACTGTAATTCATCATATGTAGGGATTAGTCAGTCAACACTGACACGATTGCAATTTGTTCAAAATGCTGCAGCAAGATTGTTGACAGGTTCTCGAAAGCGGGACCACATAACTCTAATTTTGTTTTCTTTACATTGGTTGCCAATCCGGTATATGATTGATTTTAAGATTTTGCGGTTTGTTTTTAAATCTCTAAATGGTATGGCACCACCCTATCTCTCAGATTTATTACAGATATACTTACATCAAGATCACTTCGGTCCTCTGACCAAAAATTATTGATTGTCCCGAGGTTTTCAGTGATGGCTCCGAAGCTATGGAATAATCTGCCTTTGCATATTAGAGCTGCATCCACAGTGGTATCTTTTAAATCTCTTTTAAAAACTCATCTTTTTTTTTTCTGGCTTTCTTGTCAAACTCTTACTGATATGTTGCCAATATATTAGTAGCGTGTCATTTTTATGTGAGAAGTTAGATGTATGTGTTGTACAATATTAGTGTTTTGGGTATTTTTGTTCTTTGCATATGTTTACAAATTGTACAGCACAATGCTCAACTACCCGTTGTTTTTAATTGTGCTATATAAATAAACTACCTTACCATAGAACATAAATATGGAGATTATTCAGAATAATAACAGTACTTAACTATGATATACTATATTATATGTACCACCATCATCGAACAATGGTTAAGCCACAATAATTTAGATACAGCATGATGCCCAAAATGTCATGGTCTAGCTAGGCAGCTTACTAGGTGATTAATCAAACTAATATGATTTGATGTTTTGACTTTATCATTAGCTTTCAAAGCATTAGCATCATCAAAACTTGTTGCTCAAAATCTTTAAGAAAACTAAACTGTAACACTACAGCCAAAACTCAAATCAATAATATTGTCTCTACAGTATGACACACGTCACATGAAAAAACATAACAGCTTTTTACTTTTATGTATGATTAATTTGATGCCTCGTGAGTTGTTTGGTTAGCAATAGCAGCTAGCATTAGCTCAAGAGTGAGATTAAAACAAGTAACACACGCATTTAAAACTCTAATATTCAGAGCAGATATTAAACTAGAGCTGACATGACGGTTAAGTGTGTGTTTGTGTGTGAACTTGATGAATTATATCACTAACTGAAGGAGTTCAATATCTCCTAATCAAACATTTGAAACATGCAGAGTCAGCTAAAAACATTAACATGAGAGATAACTCAATAAAACGAATAAACATGCGCTCACATAATTGACGGAGATCAGCAGTAGAAAGATCCGATGTTGCTTTGGATGTTCAACGGCAATGCTTAATAGTGTTTATTATTATTTAACCATGAGCTCAACTGCAGTTCAAGACTACAACTTCAGCTGAACCAGTCCACCCACTGCACTGACATCTACCAAAGTCTATCTAGCAAGTCAGTCCACTGTCGGCCATTTTTGGAACGCTCTCGGGAAGCTATTTGAAGTCATGCAAGTGCAGCTCCTATCTACTCGGATGGAGAAAGACAAAAATATCCAAAACAGCTGGTCAAGTTTACGATCAAAGAACATATTTCAAATCAGAAATAAAATCTGACAATACTTCAATCATACATTGTGATTATTTACCTCATATTATGCAAAAAAAAAAAAAGCTAACACGCATTCCTGATTTTATTGACAGGTGATGTCTGTATCTAAAAGGTGATTGGCTCTTTTAACTGTAAGGCGGGGCTTCCTTTCTATATCTGTTGACCTTTGGCCCTAGAGCTTCTTGGTTGAGCGTTCCAATTTCTCCCATTCATTTTAATACAAGTGGCCCATCTAAATAACTTCATCTTTTTTTTTTTTTTTTTTCTTATAATCAAGATAACTAATTATAAAAATAGCCTATTTATATCATTTAAAATACGGAGGGAAAAAAAGATTCCATTATTATACCCAGTGAAATTAAAGTTTGCTGCTTTTAGTCCATGTCTGTTAGATTAAAGGCCATCTATATGCTAGTGTGATTCTAAACTTTGACAAAAAAAAAATATATATATATATATATATATATATATATATATATATATATATATATATATATTATTTCGAATTTATGCAAAAGAACATCTGACAAGAAAATAAAATCAAGCAAACAAATCAAAATAATTCCAATAACACAATAAAACAAATGAATTACAATGGTTACAGTCAAAGACTTTTTTTTTTTTTTTTTTGTCTTTTCTTACTCTTGTCAATGTCCATTACATATTCGAAAAGGAGTGGGAAGAAGAAAAAAAACTTATTTAATCCCACCCCCATCCATAATTCAAAAGCTTACCATAAGTCGACCCACGTTCCATCATAAATCTACTTTATTATACCCCAAAGCAAAGAAAAATAATTCAAGAAAAAAATACAAAAAAGAAAAAAAGAAAAAATAATAATATTAAATAAATTATCAATTATTTAAACAAGGAAAATAGTAATTAAATAAACAATATAGAAGAATAACTTAGAAATATCAGTAGCTCAGAAAAAGAAATGACATAATAATAATAACACAAAGAAACGAAAAATAATTACTAGCCCCAAAACACTCATTGATTAATCACCCCATTCTTCATCCCTGTATCTCTTGAAGACAATATTTTATACCTATTTTTAAACTGATTTATGTTTGGACATTGCTTTAGTTCATCATTGAGACTATTCCATAGCTTTACTCCAGAGCAAGAGATACAAAAACTTTTTCTAGTTGTCCGAATTCTGTTAACTTTGAAGTTATGTGTCCCCCTTAAATTATAACCTCCCTCTCTTACCCTGAATAATATTTGAATATTTCTTGGCAATATATTATTTTTAGCTTTAAACATTATTTGGGCTGACTGATACTTCACAAGCTCTGTGAATTTTAATAATTTTGACTGTATGAATAATGCATGAGTGTGTTCCCTATACTCAGCATTGTGAATAATTCTTATTGCTCTTATAAGTGAATGTAATGAACTTTTGTAGTTGTGTCCCCAAATCTCAACACAGTAAATCAAATATGGTAAAACCAGTGAACAATACAACATGTGGAGTGATCTCCGATCCAGGACCTGCTTTGCCTTATTTATTACTGCAATTGATCTTGATAGTTTAGATTGTACATGATTAATGTGTGATTTCCAACTGATTATGTCATCTATAATTACCCCAAGAAACTTATTTTCATGAACTCTATCAATTGTAACCCCGTCTATTTGTATGTTCACCTGAATATTCATACTACAATTCCCAAATAACATTATTTTAATTTTATTTAAATTTAATGATAATTTATTACTATCAAACCATATTTTTAATTTATTCATTTCTTTAGTGACATCCTTCACCAGTTGCTGTAAGTTTTCACCTGAACAAAATATATTGGTATCGTCTGCAAATAAAACCATCTTCAACAACTTAGATACAGAACATATGTCATTAATATACAAAATAAATACTTTTGGTCACAACACTGACCCCTGGGGGATACCACAAGCAATGTCCAAACATACTGACCTGGAGCTTCCCAACTTCACAAACTGCTGTCTCTTACTTAGATAACTCCTCACCCAGTCTAATACGATCCCCCTGATACCATACCTTTCCAGTTTTTTTATTAGTATGTCATGGTCGATTGTATCAAAAGCTTTTTTAAAGTCAACAAATACCCCCATTACATAATTTTTATGATCCAGGGCACTTGTGATTTCCTCTATTGATTCTATTATTGCCATTGATGTAGATCTATTTAGTCTAAATCCATACTGACCGTCAGTGAGTAATTGATGTTTATCCAAGAATGTATCTAATCTGTTGTTAAAGATTTTTTCAAGAATTTTGGAAAATTGTGGAAGTAAGGAGACAGGTCTAAGTGGTATTTGCTCCCATTTTTATACAGAGGTATGACTTTGGCTGTTTTCATTTTGTTTGGAAATGAACCTGTTTGAAATGATAAGTTACAAATATATGTCAATGGTTTTGAGATCTCCTCAATGACTTTTCTCACTATAGTCATGTCAATGTCATTGTAATCAGTAGACTTTTTGTTCTTACAATTGCTCACAATTTCCAATATTTCATTCTCATCCACTGGCCTGAAAAACATTGAGCTTTGATTTCTCTCTATTAATTTATTACAATGACCTTCCGATAAAAAATATATTTCTTTAGAAGATAAGCATTTCAAATCTGTGTGTAACCTAACACAGAGCCAGAGAACATTGACATCATCAAACACGCCCCCGCCGCCATGTATAGGGAGAGTCTGCTGTCGGTGGAGGTGGAGCTCAATTTCTTCTACACTAGAGTGGAGACAAGTAAACGGAGTGAGGCAGAGGAGGAATCGTCTGTTTATTTCTTATTTCACCTGCGCTTAAACTGTGAGTAAGGGACATGATATTAATTGTGTGATATGTTGACGTGTGTCTGCAGCATTGCATCAGGGCTCAATGATCTAGCCTAGTTCAAATTCAAGTGATTGTCCTGCCGTTTAAGCGTTTACCTCCACTCGCAGTTATTTCTAACAGCTTATCATGTGTACACAGCACAAAATAATCAGACAACATTTTTAAGATCTGTCGGAGTTTACGCATTGACAATTCTGTAATACTACAAACAGGGTGCGAATAACACAACTACCATCAAGGGGGTCATAACCCACCGCGGTAAAGTTTGTTTGATGTTCGACATTCGTTGGGCATTCGGTTTTGCAGATGTAAGGGACCGTCTGAAAACTCCACTAAATACGCCAAAACATAGGAGAAGGCCACCTATTCATTCAATTGACGTGAAAGTTATAAATGAAAATAAATAAATAAAATACAGTAAAATACATTTTCACATTCAGAATGTTCTAATAACTTCCCAGAAGACAGACTGACATATTATTACAGTTATTTTCAATTATATAAGTAATCAATTATTAAAGAAAAATATTCACAAAAATTATATTTTTTCATTTTAAAGGCTGTAGTAATTTCCCAGAGGATAGATGCATTTACTACACGTGAGCTTATTACAGTATCATCAATTATATAAGTACAGTAATCAATTATTTTAGAAACATTTTCACTAAAATTCATCACAATTATATTTTCAAATTTTTAATGTTTTAGTACATTTTCAGAGGTTACACAGACTTACAATAGGTGAGATTATTATAGTATGATCAATTATATGAGAACAGAAATTATGTTAGAAACTACTCTATAATTTCTGTTAATACTGTATGTGCTTCCAGTAATATAGGCTTAACAGGAGAGATGGTATAATAATGTCTGATCACTGACGGCAAGAGAGATCTCCCCTGTCACTTCCTAGAGCACGGTGCTCATAAAACCGCTGTTGTGGAGAGGATGCTTTTACATCTGTCTTCAGTAAATAAATATAAAATCTAGTATAGCTGTCTTTTCTGATCATTTCCTTTACATATTTTTAGATATCTGCTTTGATGTACTGTTGCGTCCTGTGCCTCAATGACAGTTAGACTCAGGTGTTCCCTCAAAGTCCATCACCAGCTTTTTTATGTTTGTGATATTCAGCTGCATTTGTTTTCTACAGAACAAGACAAAGTCATCCACCAGCTTTTTGTAATCGGTGTCTTCTCCATTTTCAACGCAACATCCAGTTGAAGTTTCGCCTCCAAATTTAATGCAACGAATCTGTGTTTGTATGAGTATTTCTCCAACTGGATGTTTATTCAGATATTTCATTTTATATGAAGTGAGATAAGACCTGATATAAAAGTAATTGTAATGTTGAGACAGGCTGAATACAGGAAATGATATTGACGAGTGAACCCAAGTGCAGTATTTATTAGTGACGTATAAATCAAAACAAATATAAACGACTTGACAATGTTACACCAAAACAATACTCAAAAGACAATGGCAAACATGAGGGCTTAAATACATGAACATGTGTAACCACATGACGAGACTAAACTAATGAACAAGATAACACGGCAATGAAACAAGAACAATGATAAAACAGAACTGATAACAAGACTCCTAAACATAACCAGTGAAGAGATCAGACTAATAAACATGGTGGAACAAGAGGGTCACATGACAAGGATCCAATAAGAACAAAATATTTGAAACATGGCAGGAACAGGAAATCACATGACTAGAAAGAGGAAACGGGAACAAGGAACTACATTTTCAAAATAAAAGACACGAACACAAAACATGAACAAAAACACATTAAAACATGACAGTGATATTACAGTGATCATTCTGGGTAACAAATTTCCATTAACAAAATTTATAACAAACTCCGGACTAAGTTAAACCAACTCCCTGTTCCCATGTCTATCTGTCAGTGGATTACCAGCTTTCTGACAGACAGGCAGCAGCTTGAGATGGGGGAAATTCACTTCCAGCACTTGTACAGTCAGCACTGGTGCCTCCCAGGGATGCGTGCTCTCCCCACTACTCTTCTCCCTCTACACCAATGACTGCACCACTAAGGACCACTCCGTCAAGCTCCTAAAGTTTGCAGACGACGCTACTGTCATCGGCTTCATCCAAGATGATGATGAGTCTGTATACAAAAAGGAGGTTGAACGGCTGGCTGACTGATGTAGTCAAAACAACCTGGAGCTGAACACACTCAAAACGGTGGAGATGATTGTGGACTTTAAGAGGAAAACCCCAACACTGACCCCCCTCACCATTCTAAACAGCACTGTGGCAGCAGAGTCATTCAGGTTCCTGGGCACTACCATCTCACAGGACCTGAAGTGGGAGACACACATTGACTCCATTGTGAAAAATGCCCATCAGAGGTTGTACTTCCTTCACCAGCTGAGGAAGTTCAACCTGCCACAGGCACTGCTGATACAGTTATACTCGGCAGTCAATGAGTCTGTCCTCTGCACTTCAGTAACTATCTGGTTTGGCGCAGCTACGAAATCAGACATCAGAAGACTACAAAGGACAGTTCGGACTGCTGATCGGATTATTGGTTGCCCCCTGCCCCCCATTCAAGAACTATATACTTCCAAAGTGAGGAAAAAGACTGTAAAAATCACTCTGGATCCCACTCACCCAGCCCACTACCTTTTTGAACTGTTGCCTTCTGGCCGACGCTTCAGAGCTCTGAGCACCAGAACCGTCAGGCACAAGACATTTTTTTTTCCCTCAGGCTATCCATCTCATAAACGGTTAAAGCCGCCCCATTGAGCAATAATTATGTGCAATACACAGTTTAAGTCTATTTATATTATCTAAAATATTCTCTTCTGCCATTACATACAAAGGAAAAACAAAACTTTTTGCACTGTAAATAACATACTGTATTTTTGTACTATATATAACGCATTTGTTTTAGATTTGCACTACTTATGTGTGTGTGTGTATGTATGTATGTATACACTCACCTAAAGGATTATTAGGAACACCATACTAATACTGTGTTTGACCCCCTTACGCCTTCAGAACTGCCTTAATTCTACGTGGCATTGATTCAACAAGGTGCTGAAAGCATTCTTTAGAAATGTTGGCCCATATTGATACGATAGCATCTTGCAGTTGATGGAGATTTGTGGGATACACATCCAGGGCACGAAGCTCCCGTTCCACCACATCCCAAAGATGTTCTATTGGGTTGAGATCTGGTGACTGTGGGGGCTATTTTAGTACAGTGAACTCATTGTCATGTTCAAGAAACCAATTTGAAATGATTTGAGCTTTGTGACATGGTGCATTATCCTGCTGGAAGTAGCCATCAGAGAATGGGTACATGGTGGCCATAAAGGGATGGACATGGTCCGAAACAATGCTCAGGTAGGCCGTGGCATTTAAACGATGCCCAATTGGCACTAAGGGGCCTAAAGTGTGCCAAGAAAACATCCCCCACACCATTACACCACCACCACCAGCCTGCACAGTGGTAACAAGGCATGATGGATCCATGTTCTCATTCTGTTTACGCCAAATTCTGACTCTACCATCTGAATGTCTCAACAGAAATCGAGACTCATCAGACCAGGCAACATTTTTCCAGTCTTCAACTGTCCAATTTTGGTGAGCTCTTGCAAATTGTAGCCTCTTTTTCCTATTTGTAGTGGAGATGAGTGGTACCCGGTGGGGTCTTCTGCTGTTGTAGCCCATCCGCCTCAAGGTTGTGCGTGTTGTGGCTTCACAAATGCTTTGCTGCATACCTCTGTTAGGGGTATAACAGTTATGACCCGGACAAGATATGGAGAAAGAAAACCAGGAGTCGAGAAATTCAATTAAAGAATCAAAATTTACTGAAGAATAGTTTGCAGTGAAATTGGCAGAGCCAGCGGCAAAGCCTCACGAGGAGATCGAAAGCCAACTCGTACATTACACAAAATCTTACATCAATTATACCATTTGCAAGGAGTACATTCTATTATTTCACTCCTGATTGGCTAAAAGAACATAAAGTCACAACATATAGATTGCTATGCCCTATCAACATTAATCAGCGCAATTGTCGTCCTGGGGCCCGAGATTTACGTCTGAAGTGACCTCGCAGATGATCGCGGGCGTCTTCGAGTCAGCCTGGTGTGCCTTCCTGGGTTCAAAACCTGGGTAGAAGGTCAATACGCACACACAAAACACTGACGAACGACAGCTCTTCTCTGCGCACAAGGGAACCAGAGCCCACATTATCAGGCCATTTTACCCAAAACAATGAGATAAAAATATTCACTCCTCAGGCAAAGGAGAGGGAAGAAATAACATCATTTCTTCCCTTAAAGAAATAATAAGAGAGAAATCACACTTCTACTATTTAAGTGGTATTACATAGGATTTTAAATCATATAATTAGTTATGGACAGGTAACGGTCAAACACAAAACATATCTATCACATATGTTTAACATTCTACCTGCCCCCTCTCATCACAGCTAAGCTTATTCCCAAGAGACCTTCAACCTTCGTGCAGGACAGAAAATAAGGCTCTGGAATGTGCCTGGAAAAAAGTTAACTCTTAACACACATATGATTCAAAATATATTTCAGTTATGCATAAGAAAATAGAATTGATTATGTGATCATGCATATAGTTAATTCATCATTTTATTAAATGAGTTAAGCAACAGAATATAGATAGATATTGATATAAAAGGATATATATAATATATATATATATATATATATATATATATATGTATTGATATATCTGAAGAGACAAGGGATTTCTGACCCTCACCCTTCACCTCGGTTGTAACAAGTGGTTATTTCAGGCAAAGTTGCTCTTCTATCAGCTTGAATCAGTCGGCCCATTCTCCTCTGACCTCTAGCATCAACAAGGCGTTTTCGCCCACAGGACTGCCGCATACTGGATGTTTTTCCCTTTTCACACCATTCTTTGTAAACCCTAGAAATGGTTGTGCTTGAAAATCCCAGTAACTGAGCAGATTGTGAAATACTCAGACCGGCCCGTCTGGCACCAACAACCATGCCACGCTCAAAATTGCTTAAATCACCTTTCTTTCCCATTCTGACATTCAGTTTGGAGCTCAGGAGATTGTCTTGACCAGGACCACACCCCTAAATGCATTGAAACAACTGCCATGTGATTGGTTGATTAGATAATTGCATTAATGAGAAATTGAACAGGTGTTCCTAATAATCCTTTAGGTGAGTGTATGTGTAATTATATATTTATTTTTTATTATCTGTCTTGCTGCTGTTTTTGTATTGTTAGACACTGGAAGCTCCTTTCATCAAGACAAATTCTTTGTATGTGTAAGCATACTTGGCAATAAAGCTGAAACAATTTTCCACTAAAAACGTTTATTGCTAGTATTAATTTTTTTTATTCCTTCTGTAAGATTATTTTAAATTAATTTGGGATCTTTAAAGAATGTGATAGGAAAGTCAATTTGCTTTGTTTTTCATTTTATTTGATTAAATAACTGAATAGGTTATTAACTTAAGTATTTAACTGGCTTTGAGTAACATTGGAGATTTTGAGAGATATAATGGTTTTATTGATTGTTGTTTCAGTCAGGATCACTTGCATCAAGTGTATCAATTTTACTTTCATTTAAAGTAATCATTTCATTGAATGCTTCTTTTCTGCTCTCATTGCCCAGCCATTCATGGGTAGAGCAGGGAGAACAGAACTGAATTTATAATCGAAGTACAATCAGAGGGCAAATGAATTAAATCAGGGCAAGGAAAACGTAAATTAGCATTGTTTGCAACAGGCAGGGAGGCAGAAAACCAGATGAAAAAACCCTTAATTCAGAGATACACAAAGAACATCCAAAACTCTCTGATTAAGTAACAGAAACGGACAGAAAGCAGGTGATCTTACACATGATGATCTAGCAAAAAGCTAAATAACAGGCAGAGTATAAATTCATAGAGGAAAAGAAGACACTAGCACAATAATTATGTGGTTGGATGTTGAAAAGCACAACTATTTTTTTTTTTTTTTCTAAAATAATTCATTGTTGTACTCATATTGTTATAAATACTGTAATAATCTCACCTGTAGTATGTCTATATATCTTTTGGGAATTTACTACATCCTTTAAAATGTAAAAATATAATTTTATTGAATTTTAGTTTCTAAAATAATTGATAACTGTACTTGCATAATTGATCATACTGTAATAATCTCACCTGTAGTATGTCTGTCTGTCCTCTGGGAAGTTATTAGAACATTCTGAATGTGATTTTATTTTTATTTTTAAATGTATAACTTTCACGTCAATTGAATGAATGAGTGGAGTGGACATCTCCTATGTTTTGGCCTAGTGAGTGGAGTTTTCAGACGGTCCCTTACATCTGAGAAACTGAATGTCCAATGAATGTCGAACGTCATACTAACTACCTCAGTTCATAACCCTGACTAAGTATCTGCTGTCACTCTGGCTTTATCTCAAGTCCTAGAGCTGCCCGCCTAAACGCATTCCAAATCAGCTGCACTTTTGTGCAACCAAGGCATGTGCAGTTCTTGCTTATTTTCATGGACACTTTTTGAATTTACTTAGGGCAAAAAATCCTGCATGATAAACTCTTGACAGCTCACTATGTTTAGCGCCAGAGCCATTATGTGTCAGACTTCGTCTCTCGGATGTTTTGATCATTGTCGTCTGTGTCTCATTGTCTCAGTATGGCTGAATCTATAGGAAAGTTTGACTTTGCAATCGATCGTGGAGGTACCTTCACTGACGTGTTTGCCCGTTTGCCCGACGGGCAAGAGAGGGTCCTAAAACTGCTGTCACATGACCCACAGAATTACAAAGATGCCCCGACTGAGGGCATCCGCAGAGTGCTTGAGGAGGTAAGGACAAACATGCAAAGGTTTCTCATTAAATCCTACAAATAGTACAATCTCACAAACAAAGTCAAGGAGTTCTTCTGCTGAACACAAAGATTTTTAGAAGAATATCTCTATTCAATGCAAGTGAATGGTGACCAGAACTCCTATAGTTCTAAAAAGAAGATGAAGTCAGCATAAAAGAAATCCATAAGAATTCAGTGGTTTAATCAATGTCTTCTGAATAGGGATGGGCATTTTGATCATTTTGTCTATTCGATGAGGACTCAAGGGGCAATTACATGTTCATAACTGTAATAACATGTCAGACAAACGGCTATAGCTGCTGCATTGCGTCTTGTTATTTCAGTGTATCATCCATTTATTATTATAGGCTGTTATAAAATAGTATGTTACAAAATGTACAGAATATTGCATAATCAAAATATAATGTATCATATTTTGTCATTATGTGAAGATTCGCTGCTCAACTCTGAAAAAATGTGCACAACACTGTCTGTTCTTCCTGCAGGTTACCGTAGTAATCTTAGTAAGTTGTTCCTGTCTGAACAGGATATTTTGAAATAACAGGAGATGCTATAACCATTGCGATTTAATATGCGTGTTAAGTTAAAGTTCAGTTTTGAAGATGCTGCATTGTGTTCCATTTAACTGCACTCTGTCTAGATGTTTGAAACACTCGCCTGCTGTGCACTGCCACACACGCCGTGTGTGTGTGTGTGTGTGTGTGTGTGTGTGTGTGTGTGTGTGTGTGTGTGAGCGTGTATTTATCACTTTGTGGGGACCAAATGTCCCCATAAGGATAGTAAAACCCGAAATTTTTGACCTTGTGGGGACATTTTGTCGGTCCCCATGAGGAAAACAGCTTATAAATCATACTAAATTATGTTTTTTGAAAATGTAAAAATGCAGAATGTTTTCTGTGAGGGTTAGGTTTAGGGGTAGGGTTAGGTTTAGGGGATAGAATATAAAGTTTGTACAGTATAAAAACCATTATGTCTATGGAAAGTCCCCATAAAACATGGAAACACAACATGTGTGTGTGTGTGTGTGTGTGTGTGTGTGTGTGTCCCCAAATGTTCGCTCTTGTGAGGAAAGCCGCGATGCTGTGTTGTTGCTGTGATTCATGAAGTGTTCCGTTAATCTCTGAGAGTCTGAATTTCCACCTTTTAACTGAGGAAAGTGCAACGGAATGACACTTTATATCGGATATCTAACTTGGAAACTCAAGCAGCAATCTTCATTAATTTTGTCGATTTGCATGTGTGTCTTTCGTCACGCAGGTCAGGGAGGTTTAGTCCATGACAATCATTCGATTTTATTAAATAATATTGTGAGAGGGCGGAGGGCGGCGCCTGTTGGTGATTCTAGACACCTGGTCCCTTATCAAGCTAATTAAGCCTCCGAGAGGGATAAAGGCCGACTGCGGATGGTGGTGCGATGAGAGAGAGATTGTTTACAGTCCGCTGACCATCATGTGTGTGTTTGTGTCTTTTGTTTAAGTTTCTCATTAAACTATTTATATTGTCAAGCCGGTTCTCGCCTCCTCCTTTCCCTTATATTCCCTTTACAAATATCCATTAACGAGTCAAAGTTCTTACATGAAATAATAATAAAGCGTGTTTGGCAAATGTTTTACAGAGACAGGTTTTCAAAACATGGTTAATTACACTCTTTGTTTTGATTATTGTAACGATAGCATTGCAGTATCAGTTTGTTTGCCATGAGAAGTCTCTTATAATCGTTGTACCCCTCAATGTCACAACGTAATCAATCTCAAAATTTAAAATAAGCTCCCTCTTTGACACGTTTGTGTTTATTTGTCAGGTAATCCTGACTGGATTTCAAATTAAGTGAGAAGTCACATGCGTGGTCACTATTGATCATCGTTTTCTTGGTCGATTATTGCTGCCTTGTCCGAGTACTCGTGCCCATCCCTACTTCTGAAGTGATCCAGTTGGTTTGTGGTGGGACTAGACCAAAATATAACACCTTTTTCACAATACGTTTTGATTGCATTCTCCTTGGCAATCATGATTTCAAGGTTGAGTACACTTCCTATAGAGCAATCTAGCGATCTGCATGTGTCAAGCTCTAAGGAAGTGGAATTGAGCTTGAAATCATGATCATGCCTAGAGAAATGACAAGATGAAACGTAAAAACGAGTTACATTTTGGTCTGTTCTCACCCAAAACCATTCCTTCAGATGACATTGATTAAACCACTGGAATCTTAAGGTTTATATTTATGGTGACTTTATCCATTTTGGAGCTTCAAGGCCTGATCACCATTCACTTTCATTGTATGGAGCTAAAGTATTATTCTAAAAATCTTCGTTTGTGTTCTTCAGAAGAAAAACAGCCATACACATCTGGGATGGCATGAGGGTGAGTAAATGATGAGAGAATTAAAATTTTGGGGTGATCTATCCCTTTAAATCTGAGTTGTGAACAACTAATGCTGAAATAGGTTGGTTTTATGACCCTTTCATTACACAGGAAAGTGGGTGGAGCTTTCCTCGAGACCAGCCTCTGGATACTTCTCTGATTGGGTGGATTCGTATGGGCACCACAGTGGCGACTAACGCTTTACTGGAGCGTCAGGGTGAGAGAACGGCGCTACTGGTGACACGTGGATTTCGGGACTTACTACATATTGGCACGCAGGCACGACCTGATCTGTTTGACTTGGTGAGCAATAGAATCGTTTGAGCTATGGAGTTGTTAGAAGTCATTCACCCTCATGTAATTCCATAGCTACATGCTGTTTTATGCTGAATTTGGAAGAATCTTCATAGTTTCCATAGAATGACAGTTTATAGTGACCACTCTGTCCAGCTCCAAAATGGAAAAACAAGCTGCAGCTCTCAAAATAAAACATTGCACCTCTGATACAGTGCTTTCAAATTTTTGAAATTGGTGGCTTAAGCAAGCATATACCATCACTTAACCTCAAAGCTAATGGTAGGTCAGTCTTGAAAGATTTGTATGTTATACGTTAAACTATTTTAAAATGTTTACTATTTTGCTCTGGGAATTTTGAAAGCATCATCAAATACAACTAACAGTTCATAATAATTTCTAGCCTATTCATGAATAACCTAGATTCCAAGTGTGTGTTGTTGTTGTTGTTATAGGAGGTGTGTATGCCAGAGGTGTTGTATGAGGAGGTGATTGAGGTGGATGAGCGGGTCATACTCACACAAGATTACTGTCAGCTCCCCAGAAACAAACCCAGACAATTAGTAACAGGTAAAAAAACTACTGCATATACCACAGTAATAGAGCTCAATAAATTCCTTTTCCCTTGATCTTTAAAATAAAACAGTTAATTGTACTTTAAAGATGTACTATAACTTTCAGAAACTTCCTCCCCAGTCCAAAAAGAGCATTTATTGAAACCAAACGACTCATTTTCAGAGATCAACAGTGCCTATTTGTAATTCAGAAATGTGGGCCACTCTGATCAACAATTTGAGCCAATTATAATAGAGGTCACTGACATATTGTTGTAAATGCACAGCGCTAAAAAAATTACATCAGTATCCTTATAAAAAGCTTTTTTATTCTACATGGAGAGAGTCCCCTCGAGGACTGCCTTGTTAGAGTCATATGACCAGCTGAATACTACTCGCTTAATCTCAGTAACCGCCTTAAATTATGCCTTAACAAACAAAATACCAATAATATATTTAATTACCAAACCCTAAACAACATCAAATTCTCCGTCATTTTGGGGCATACAGATAAGTGTAAGACATTTACACTTTCAGCAGTCTCTGGGTTCACAAGCATATATCTGAAACACGTCACAAAAATGAACTGAAACTCCGCAAATACTTATTATACAAACATGAAGAATATGTCTAAAGAAAGCTTAAAATGTCTACTTTTAAATAAAACATTTCAAATTTAAAACAAATATTCTCCTGCAATGTAATCTGTATGTAACAAAGTGATGTACAGTTTCACCTGGCTCAGCGAATTATCTCTAATCTGATCACACCCACCAGCAGAGCGCGCTATTCATACAGTAATGTTCTGAGACGATCAAATCAAATGGTACATGCCCCCGACTGTGCCTTGAAAAAAAATTGTTAATTCACTTATCTGCACGTTTGAAAGACATCGCGATACACAAGTGAGAAAACTCCTGGATAGTGACGAAGAGTTACAATTTTCCTCAGAAGAAGAGCGGGACTCAGATGAATGTTTGTATTTTGAAGAGAGACTTGATCCAGCCGAGGATATAATTTCGAACGAGTAAGTAATTTAGTTTTCATTAGTTGACATGCTATTTTATATAAACATGTACATATTTTACTAGTGGGACTGTTCCCAGACTTGCCAGCCAGGATTCAGAGTATTGAAATTTGAAATATGTCCTAATAGGCAAGTTTTAGTTACATTTTAAATGCTGTTTTGGCTGAAGCAGGTATTTAAATTGTATGCTGTATGATGTAAATATTATATTTAATGATATAAAAATAATATGAATGTTTAGATTATATTTTAACAAGTGTTTATGCTGCCTCATTATCATCAAAGCTTGGGCTTGCAAATATGTGTTCAGGTTAAATGAGTGCATTTAAACAAGACTGCATTTATTTGACCCAAAATACAGTAAAAACATTATGTGAACTCCTTTTACAATTTAAAAGAACAGTTTTCTATTTGAACATATTGTAAAATGCAATTTGTGATCTAAGCAGAATATTCAGCATCATTACTGCAGTCTTCAGTGTCACATGATCCTTCAGAAATCATTATAAGATGCTGATGTTCTAATATGGGCATATTTAAAATGCATTTTACTCATTTAACCTGAACACATATTTGCAAGCACAAGCATTGATGATAATGAGGCAGCATAAACACTAGATAAAATATATTTTAAACATTCATATAATTTTATATCATATTACGTATCATATTTATATCATACACCATACAATTTAAATACCTACTAGCGCTCTGCTAGTGGGTGGGATCACATTACCTATAATGAGCTAAGCCTGTAAAAAATGTACAGTGCTTTGTTTCATACAGATTACATTGCAGGAGAATATTTGTTTTAAATTTGAATTGTTTTATTTAAAAGTAGAAATCTTAAGCTTTTTTAGACATATGTTTCATGTTTGTGTGATAAATATTCACGGAGTTTCAGTTAATTTTTGTGACGTGTTTCAGAAATATATGCTCATGAACACAGAGACTGCTGAAAGCTCACCCTTTTTATTTTCTTTATTTTACAAAAGTTATTGTGAGTGTACACAAATAAAAGTAGACCCTTTTTAGTCTCTAATGATGTCTTACACTTATCTGTATGCCCCAAAATTTGGAGTATTTTAAGTTGTTTCAGCTGTAATGACGAAAATATCCCGGCGCGTCCGTCGAGCCCAGAGGGTTAAACTGTAATATAGGTCTAAAATTAAGTAAAGTCTTTATGTAAAGAAAATGTATTGTCAGATTACTACTTTTAACTTAAAACTTGATTTTGATCATTAAGTCTCCTCACATTCATTCTCTTTCTGTCACATTCCTCCTTGATAGGCCCAGGGGATGGGTCTTTTGTCGTCTCAGGTGTGAATTACAATCAATATTCATTATATGACCTTTCTAACACTAAAAGTGTCTTACAAAAGTTCAATTACTATATTGTTTTGTATGAATGAGTGATCAGGATGGTTTTCACATAATTTTGTAGCAAAAATCCTAGGCTACAAGATCCAGTTCTCAAAAATCTTGTGGACAAATGTTTAGTATGCGTTATATGGCCTTATTTCAATGACTTAGTTTTTTCAAAAACATGCATAAACGTTATTTTCTCAGAAATACTAACATGTACACACATGTTGCTCACATATTATTGTTGCCCAGTTTGTGCTGAATACAGTATTATCAGACTTTAGCCATTAATGTGTTTTTAAGCAACTGAAAAAAGCACAAATGTCAAGGCATGTCAAAACCTCTCCAGGACCCAAAACACCCTCAGAAACCAGAGTGTTAATGAAGGAAGAAAAACCTGGCGAGAAACTAAACTTAGCTGGGGAAACAAGTAACCCTCTGGCTATACAACTTGAATATAATGCCAATATTAGTCATCTATGTGTAATAAGTCAAGCATTATATGAGAAAACAGTAGATGTTGATGGTCAATGTTTAAATCTAAAAGAAATTGATTGAACTGAGATGAAAGATTAAGTGCCTTTAAAGTCCAACCGAAATGACTGTAGAAGTACATGTTGACGTCTGTCTCTCTCTGTCTGTGTCGGTCTCTCTCTCAGGCAGTTCAGGAGACAGTCTGGAGGTGAAGTGTGAGTTGGATCTTCAGCGTGTCGAACAGGATTTGAGACATGTGTGGTCCAAAGGCATCCGCAGTCTAGCAGTGCTGTTTTTGCATTCTTACACGTGTGTACTTGAGATCATTATATTCACTTTAGAAAACTAATAAACAAACTGTTCAATGATTTAACAACATTACATAACCTACAGGAATAACCAAGACACAAAACAGAAGATCATGTTAACATTTAACAAAAGAAAGCCGTTTTGGAGATTCTTTGTTGCTATTTGGTTAAAAGAATGTAAAAATACAATAAACGATTGATGAACGTTATGACAAATGGCAGGCAGTTTTGGGGAAGCTACTCAAATGTAGCTAGCTAAGCTACCAACTACTCAACAAAAAGATTTCCATTATGATTGTTGTGTTCACATTTCATAAGTTATACATGGAACTGTCACAGAAGAGCACTGTACCAAGCATCTGAATGAGACACGCATAAGCACACATAAAGCTGAAGTCAGAAGTTACATTTTTTTTTTTTATTGATTCCTACAGTAAATAAAGAAAAGAAAAACATATATGCATAGTATAAACATTTAAATCCCACCCTGACCCTCAACAAACATTCCTGTGTACACACATGAGTACACAAAAAAAGCAAAAAAATACAAATAAATTGTGTGTGTGTGTATGTATGTATGTATGTGTATATATATATATTTATTTATATATTAGGGCTGTCGATTTAACACGTTAATTCAGTGCGATTTAATTTTATTAGAAATAACACGTTAAAAAAATTTACACAGTTTATTGCAATGCAATAATAGGGATTGTAATAAGGAATATTCCTGAGAAATGCAGGCTTGTAGTACCACCTGTTTACTCCAGAGGGCAGTAATTGAAATTTCAGCTGTGTGGCAACGCGCAGTTTATACAGTGAAGAAAACAACCAGACAGCACAAAACAGACATTCGTTACGTTCTTGCATTCAAAACATTTGATGGAGCGCAAATTTGAACTAAGGGATCTCGAGATGTGTTCTAAGTATTAAACTATATTTAACTTGACACAGTGACCTAAACATTTTATGTTTATGACGCAACGCACCCGAGATGCTACTCAAATTATGTCAAGCCTTTAGGCAATTAGCCAATTAGATTCTGATAGACTAATTGGAGTCAATTAGAGGTGTACCTGTGGATGTATTTTAAGGCCTACCTTCAAACTCAGTGCCTCTTTGGATGACATCATAGGAAAATCAAAAGAAATCAGCCAAGATTTCAGAAAATAAAAAATTGTGGACCTCCAAACGTCTGGTTCATCCTTGGGAGCAATTTCCAAACTCCTGAATCTAACACGTTCATCTGTACAAACAATACTATGCAAGTATAAACACTATTTTCTCAGCAAGGAAGAAGCCACTGCTCCAAAACTGTCATTAAAAATCCAGACTACAGTTTGCAAGTAAACATGGGGACAAAGATCTTAATTTTTGGAGAAATGTCATCTGGTCTGATGAAACAAAAATGGAACTGTTTGTTGGCCATAATGACCATCGTTCTGTTTGAAGGGAAATGGGTGAGGCTTGCAAGCCAAAGAACACCATCCCAACTGTTAAGCATGGGGGTGACAGCATCATGTTTTGGGGGTGCTTTACTGCTGGAGGGACTGGTGCACCTCACAAAATAGATAGCATCATCAGGGAGGAATATTATGTGGATATTTCGAAGCAATTTCTCAAGACATCAGCCAGGAAGTTAAAGCTTGGTCACAAATGGGTCTTCAAAATGGACAATGACACCAAGCATACCTCCAAAGGGCAGAACTGACAAAGCATGTGTGAGTAAGGAGGCCTACAAACCTGACTCAGTAACACCAGTTCTGTCGGAGGAATTCCAGCAACTTATTGTGAGAAGCTTGTGGATGGCTATCCAAATCGTT
Organism: Xyrauchen texanus; assembly: GCF_025860055.1. Classification (NCBI taxonomy): domain Eukaryota; kingdom Metazoa; phylum Chordata; class Actinopteri; order Cypriniformes; family Catostomidae; genus Xyrauchen; species Xyrauchen texanus. The sequence goes on along the minus strand of NC_068308.1, from coordinate 4,888,937 downwards.
TGACCCAAGTTAAACAATTTAAAGGCAATACTACCGAATACTAACAAAGTGTATGTAAACTTCTGACCCACTGGGAATGTGATAAAAGAAGTAAAAGCTGAAATAAATTGTGGCAGGGCGGGGCCGGGTGGTGATTCTACACACACATGACGGACATGCCTGTAAACGATCTCTCTCTCCCCACCATCTTCCACAGTCGGCCTTTATCCCTCTCGGAGGCTTGATTAGCTTGATAAGGGACCAGGTGTGTAGAATCACCACCCGGCCCTGCCCTCCGCCCTGCCACATTCCTCCCTCGTTTTCCCAGGCTGGAGAGCCCCCTTCAAGACGTACACCCCCCCCCCTTTCCCTGAGGAGGGGCGTGCCTTCCGCCCCGTCTGCCAGCAGGTCATCTCCGTCTACCTGTTTGAGGGAGGGGACATGGGGAGGTAAACAGAAATCATTAAATGGGGGGGGGTACTTCCTGTAACAGTGTAGTACTCCCCCAAAAAACTATGAAAAATTTAAAAGAGCGGAGCGGCAGTGAGAGAGAGAGAGATGAGAGTGAGATGGGAAAAAAAAAGTACTCGCCGGTTCTGATACACTGTCGCATGGTCCTTGATCACCACACCTTCTCAGGCGGACCGGAGTCAGAACCACGACCCCGGCAGACAGAACGCCCCTCCGCATTCCCGGCGACTCCTGGGGACATTCCTCCGCCCCTGGCAGCGGCTCTACCGCTCCAGGCGGTCGGGGAGTCACTTCCCTCCTCCCCTCATGGACCAAATCATTCTCCCTTCTGTTATTCTGACATTTCACATTCTTAAAATAAAGAAGTGATCCTAACTGACATAAGACAGGGAATTTTCCTACAATTGAATTAGTTTAAATGTATATGGGTAAGTTTTATGTAAACTTCTGACTTCAACTGTACATAAGTAACACACCACTGCACACACAGTCTGGCTGCTATCATAAATATTGCACTATGTGTACTTTGTTTAGATTTTGTATTTTTTTTTTTTTTTTTTTTTTTATGTTCATTGCATGCTATTTATCGCCTCATTTTGGATTAATGCATTGTTACAGCAGTTTGAAGTTCTCTGTTATCAAGTCATCACTGTATGATACATTGATTGCATTTATACGATAGCCAATGTCGGCGTTAGCTAGCTAGGTTTCTCAATAGCTGTTATCTAAAATTGGTGGATGATGTCAGTAGCTGTTTTTGAAATAGACTGTACATTATAAATATGCTGACACAATTCAGTATTGATATGATTCCATCACAACTGTAATTTTGATATATCGATGCACTCTTGTTATATAATAATAGAATGCTTCAGAGAAGGCAGAGAGACTCAATGCAGGGGAGCTAAATCCTCTGTAAAGCCCTCACCAAATGTTGGGCCTACCCTGTCAACATCAGGGGAGTGAAAGTGACATTCTGATGTTAAGAAAAATAGGTCTTCCAATATCCAGTGTCCAGTTGCTTTCGTAAGTCGCAAACTTTTCCCCAAGGTGTCTGCTACTCATTAGTGGAAAATTAGTGCTTGGTGGTATAGTGGGCTTTAAACTCAAGTGGATGGAGAAAGTGAAAGACACCTACAGTAGAATGACATGGCTTTTTTCAGTTATCAGTCTGGCATGTTCACTTGCTTAACGTGCACCCGATTTGTTTTCACTATATTTTGTTGAATTGTATATTTAAGTCTCTTGTGCCTTTACTACCTTGTTTGCTATAGACATTATATCAAACACTGACATTATTAAAGCATACTGTAAAATCTGATGAAGTGGTTCAAATGTTTTCTTTAAATGATGTTGTGTGTTTCAGATGGTCTGCTCATGAGAAAGCCGTGGGCAATTTGGCGAGGCGTCTTGGTTTCACTCAAGTGTCTCTGTCTAGTGAGGTGATGCCCATGGTTCGAGCAGTGCCTCGTGGGTTCACTGTCTGTGTAGATGCCTACCTCACACCAAAAATACACATGTACCTTTCTGAATTCACCACCGGCTTTAAAGGAGGCTTGAAGGTGTGTATATGTGTGTGAAGTTTATAATGGATGTTTTATGGGATTTATCTTACATTTTGTGACATTTTGCATTTTGTAAGTACCCCTTAATTAAATCTCTCTCTTTCTTTTTTTTTTTTCCCAGAATGTGGATGTGTTGTTCATGCAGTCTGATGGAGGTCTGACGCCCATGGAGCAGTTCTGTGGCTCTCGGGCGGTGCTCTCGGGTCCTGCTGGTGGAGTCGTGGGTTATGCCGCCACCTCGTACAGCTTTATAAATAACAAACCTGTCATTGGCTTCGACATGGGAGGTGAGAGATACTCTTAGTTAATATGACAAGTAGGAATTCCGTGGTTTGAGAGTGCAGCACACTGATTTGTCTGAACCTAAGCCACCAAATTGGTCCCCAGTGTGGGAATGCTTTATGTTCAAAAGACCTAGGGCTGAATGATGAATTGTGATTTGGAAGAGTGCAATTTTCAAATTGTGAAAGTTTTTATAATAATGCAAAAAAGTTCTAGTTTGATTATTTTCCCCTTTCTATCTGATTGCATTATCAATATGAGTACGTGCAGCAGCTTTTTAACACTAACTGATGTGGAGAATGTACCTTTTTGTCTTTTTGTCCAATTTTCAAATACTTTTTTGCCGCAAAACAAATTTACATGATGTTGTAATTTACCACGGAGCTTGTTGTGGTTCATGGCTTACAACTCTTTTATGAAGGATTTTATGAAAAGTATATGGGAAAAATTAATAGGGAAAAAATACATCCTGAATACAGATGGCTGAATAAGTGCACTGTTGGGCTTTATCAGAGTAAGTTATGGGCGGACTGACATGCGTATCCCCGCCCCATATGTATCCCTGTCCCGTTCTGTGGGCTGTAGTCAGGCCTTTCTCGTGTGTGATGCCATAGTCCATTTAGCAGAGACGAGCCACTTCTATTAAAATAAATGGGATAAATTGGAATGCTCAATGGATGTAGAAAGGAAGTCCAAGCTTGCAGGTAAAAGGGCCAATCACCATTCATCTTGAGAATGCGCGTACAAATTAGCTCTTCAAGTTGGGACATTTTGTGTGTGTGCGCATGCATGTGTAAACTGAGGTAAAGATGCACAATTTAGTATACGAGTGTTGTCAGGCTTTACTGCTGATTTGAAATATGTTCTTTGATCGTAATCTTGACCAACCGTTTTGGAGATTTTGGTCTTTCCCCTTTCAAGTAGATAGGACTTTGGTGGTGCTAGTGACGCAAAAATTACGACACAAAATTATTAATTTATTAATATTTAAATATGAATAAAAGTAGCAATCTTTTCTGATGATTATCATACAGTTAAAACTCAAACTGTTACACCACTAAAACAAGGCAGGATTAAATGATTAGTAAACACAAAAATTGTAATTCTGTCATGATTTACTCACATAATGTCATTCCAAACCCTGAATCGCTTTCTTCTGTGATAAACAAAATGCTTCTCTTTCTATATAATAAATGCAAACAGTGACCAGGGGCTGTCAAGCTTCAAACATGACAAAAATCATCATCATCAAACACCATAAACATACCATGTACCATTATAATTAGTCCATGTGACTTGGTATATTTCTTCAGTCTTCAGAGGCCATATGTATGCTTTATGTGATGGACAGACAGAAATTTGTTCTTAATTATTGACATATGTTTTTATACAGGCACATCTACAGATGTGAGCCGTTACGCTGGTCAGTATGAACACGTGTTTGAAGCGACTATCGCAGGAATCACCCTGCAGGCACCGCAGCTGGACATCAGTACTGTAGCGGCCGGTGGAGGCTCGCGACTGTTTTTCAGGTAATCAACACACACTGCTGAACAGCCTCTGAGTCATACACTCTGCCTTTTATTATTTTTGAGTTTCTGTTTCTGGTTTCGTTTGTATTCCTCAGATATGATGTACTAAAAACACGTTTTAGTATAAAAGATCAGCAACATGTCATGTGATGAAGGCAATAAATACTGATATGGAATTGACCTGGATAAAGCACTTTTGGAGCAGCGATTGCAGACATAAATCAAAAAGTGGAGTATAGCGGGCTTCATATTAGGACTGAAAAAACGAATCATTAAAAATAAAAAGATTGTAGTTGACAGCAAATGTCAATAAATATATAGGATCTGTGCTCTTGTATTTTTTTTTTTTTGGTGTGATGTAACTTGCAAACTTTATAAACCTTCAAAAAAAAAAATGTATAGCTTTGAATTTGCACATTGGTTGAAGGAGAGCATGAGATTTGTGATTTATACAATTAAACCAACAAATTATGGATAGATTATTGAAACAAAAACAAAAAAATGCTTAAATGAAATATATCCAGATATAATAAATACTGGAATAAATTCTCTTAAAGATCATCATAACATTCTTAGAGCTGTCACGAACCCCGCTCCTCTGCCCCATCCCCGCTTCGTCGCACACACACTCACTCCCTCGACCTCACTCCCTCGCTCCGCCCCCTCGAGCTTTTCACGCTCTTTTTGCTCGCTCGAGCCCTCACGCCCACTTTGCTCCTACTCGCTCACATGCTTGTAGGTTATCTCCCTTCCTCGAGTTTCTCACGCGCTTCCAATCCTCCTGCACATTAGTTTCACCTGCACTCGTCTCATCACCTTTCATTGTTTACACCTGCACCTTCCCCTATAAATACCACAGCACATCCGTTTCAAGGGTGTTGGTTATTGTGTTTAGTTTCCCGTATCTTTGCGCCCCGCTAGTCTCGTCTAGTTCTGACCTCCTCTTGTTTACCCCTTAGCTTGCCAGCTCCCCTTGTTCCCCTGTCTTTGATCCCGCTAGTCCCATCTAGTTCTTCGCCCTAATTGTTAACTGTTTTTCCCGGCTCGACCTCCCGCTCTCGTTTACCACTCTCTCCCGGATTTGCCCCTTACGATACTTTGATTCCCCGGCTCTCGACCTCACGCTCCCCTTGACTACTCTTCACTGGATTTGTCCTTGTTTTGTACTGTTGCTTTGCTTTGTGAATAAAGCAGTTTTTCCCCGACATTGTGACTGTCTCAACTTGTGTTCGCTACAAGAGCTCAGTTGTAGAATACTAATCCAGATTAAAGAACCGAGAATAGTGTCATCTAAATTCAGTGGATCTTTGAAAAGGTGCAGGTGTGTGTGTGCGTGTGTGTGTGTACCGATTAGCCACAATATTAAAACCACCTTCCTAATATTGTGTAGGTCCCCCTTGTGGCACCAAAACAGCCGGTCTGACGGTCTGGTTTGAGTATTTCTGTAACTGCTGATCTCCTGGGATTTTAACGCACAATAGTTTATAGAATTTACTCCGAATGGTGCCAAAAACATCCAGTGAGCGGCAGTTCTGTGGACGGAAATACCTTGTTGATGAGAGAGGTCAACAGAGAATGTCCAGACTGGTTTGAACTGACAAAGTCTATGGTAACTCGGATAACTGCTCTGTATAATTGTGTTGAGAAGAATAGCATCTCCGAATGCTATTCTGAGATGCAGGTTGGCGCTGTTTTGGCATCACGAGGGGGACCTACACAATATTATGCGGGTGGTTTTAAAGTGTTTAGTGTGTGTGTGTGTGTGTGTGTGTGTGTGTGTGTGTGTGTGTGTGTGTGTGTGTGTGTGTGTGTTATATATATACAGGTGAAACTCGAAAAATTAGAATATCGTGCAAAAGTTCATTAATTTCAGTAATTCAACTTAAAAGGTGAAACTAATATATTATATAGACTCATTACAAGCAAAGTAAGATATTTCAAGCCTTTATTTGATATAATTTTGATGATTATGGCTTACAGCTTATGCAAACCCCAAATTCAGAATCTCAGAAAATTAGAATATTGTGAAAAGGTTCAGTATTGTAGGCTCAAAGTGTCTCACACTAATCAGCTAAACACCTGCAAAGGGTTCCTGAGCCTTTAAATGGTCTCTCAGTCTGGTTCAGTTGAATTCACAATCATGGGGAAGACTGCTGACCTGACAGTTGTGCAGAAAACCATCATTGACACCCTCCACAAGGAGGGAAATCCTCAAAAGGTAATTGCAAAAGAAGTTGGATGTTCTCAAAGTGCTGTATCAAAGCACATTAATAGAAAGTTAAGTGGAAGGGAAAAGTGTGGAAGAAAAAGGTGCACAAGCAGCAGGGATGACCGTAGCCTGGAGAGGATTGTCAGGAAAAGGCCATTCAAATGTGTGGGGAGCTTCACAAGGAGTGGACTGAGGCTGGAGTTACTGCATCAAGAGCCACCACACACAG